>NC_079519.1:3394918-3420022 GCF_000801105.2 Raphanus sativus | reverse complement strand
TTATGCTAGTGCTCTATGAAACTATACACTAAAACCAGATTTTCATATTTTTTGAAATTTTTCCAAAATCCGTGGTTTAAACCCTTCTAAAATAATGAGTTTTCAGTAAATCCTCTATATACATAAGTTTATAATCTTCACTTTGGTTTAAAAATTTTAAACCACATTCTACAGTTGAATTAATGTATTCTAAACTATCTTTTATGATATAGAGGAATTATTCTAATTTTTTAATATTTGTTTACTAAAACTTCATATATTGCCTAGATTAGTCGAATTACCATTATAAAATCTTCATTATCTAGAGAAACGGAGACAACAGAGGTTCTAAACTCTTTGACCATCATCTTATGCTAGTGCTCTATGAAACTATACACTAAAACCAGATTTTCATATTTTTAAAAAAAAATCAAAATCCGTGGGTTAACCCCTTCTAAAATAATATCTTCTATATACTGAAGTTTGTACTCTTCATTTTAGTTTAAAAATTTCAAACCACATTCTAAATTTGAAATAATGTATTCTAAAATATCTTTCATGGTATATAGGAATCATTCTAATTTTTTAATATTTAGTTTACTAAAATTTCATATACTGCCTAGATTAGTAGAATTAGCATTATAAAATCTTCATTATCTAGAAAAATGGAGACAACAGAGAAGGATTTTAGGTATTTTCCTTAGATACTATGGTATATTTGGGAGGCAATGAATGATAAAATTTACTCGAACAAAGATGCTAACCCTCAGGAGATACTTCGACGGGTAGATGTGGAAGGTACGATATGGATGGAGGCTCAACTAACAATAAACGGATCAGCTGAGAACTTGTATCGTGGGAATGATCAACAGGCGCTGGATTCCTTTTCTATTGAAAATACAAGAATGTGTTACATCGATGGATCATAGAAAGAAGAGGATAATTTTACGGGCAAAGACGGTTTTGTAGAGAAAATGGATCGACAGATGTCATGATGGGGACGATGAATCTTCGGCGAAGTATGTCGCCTCTGCATGCTAAGTGTGAAGTATTAATTTGGGCATTGGAATGTATGAAGACCCTTCAATTTTCAGAAGTAGTTTTTGCGACGAATTGTTCTCAATTTGTAAAGATAGTGTAGACACTTGAAGAATGACCAGCGTTTTCTACACATATGGAAAAATTCACCCGCAGTAAGACTTTTTTCTCTAACTTCCGAATCAGATATATTCCAAAAGCACAAAATACCTTGGCGGACAAGATTGCACGCAGTGCGAAGAGTTCTCTTTCAACTATGTTGTATGTTGATTCAACTCCACCGGTTTAGTTCCCTAAACCGGCTAAAACGACTTCGTAAAGTATGTTATTGTTGTCAAAAAAAAATATGGAATGAGCATTTTTTCTGAATGTAAATTAGGAAAGGTGGAAAATCAATTTAATGATCGATAAAAGACCATTATTATTGCCAGTGGCATGAGATTGTAAATATTAAAGAAAAGTTAGGGTTAATTCTAATATGTATTTCTGTTTTAATAGTTCAGAAGAATAATACTCCCTCCGTTCTTATTTATATGTCGTTCTACGGACTTTTTCTTGTGCCAATATATATGACGTTCACAGAATTTTATGCAAAAAATGACAAAAAGTGACTTACTCTACCCTTGTAAATAATTATCACTAGTAATAATAACGTAGAAGTCAAATGAACATTAAACACTAACAAAGGTTAAAACATGTAATATATCAAACTTCCTTAATTTATGTGCCAAGTCGTATAACGTCTTATAAATCCGAACGGAGGGAGTATATATTTTACAAACAAATTGTACACTTTTCCTGACGAAAATCAATCTATGAAAATTGAAATATGATTATCTTTAATTTGACGTATATATTCAATCAAATACACACAGAAAACTATAATTTTTTAAAGAATCAAACACATTGCAATCTTCACAGCATAATTCACTTGTACAAAGTTTTATAAATAAACAGATTCACAGGCGTGCAAGTTTGTTTTAAAATGGTGTGTTTCATGGATGTTTCTTAGAGGCTGTTTGTTTCTCGAGTTTCTCAAAAAGAGAACCATCGTAGACAGCTCTCACTGTTTCTTTGTGCAACAAACCGTTCTTGTCTTTGCATAAATATTGCAAGATTTTCCACTCCGTATAGGCAGCAATCCTGCAAATTTATTCAATTCACATATAATAACCATTCAGAATCGGATCCATAGTAACATCGTTTAAGAAATCAAAATAAAAACCGAATTAAACCAAACCGGTTGGGATACTTACGCTCCTTTACGATCATTAGCTTCTTTGTTTGAGTCGAGGAGTTCTTGGAGTTCTTTGCCCGTCAAAGCATCGGGATGTGTATGTGAATGCTTCGCAAATATCTCCTCGAACTTCGATTCCACAAACCTCCATAAATATAAAAAAAAAAACAAATGAATAAAATTTATATTTCTATTTTAAAATAATATTTTCAGTTTTTTTTTTACTTATGTCAAAAACAAATAAAATTATTTTCAGTTAAATCATTTTATGACTAATTATTTCAGTGATTTTAGATAAAAATTAAGTCAGTAGATTTAATTTATAGTTTACAAAATATAATTACAAAATCACTAAATGGATATTAACAACTTCAAATATTTATTTTAAATACTTTTTAAAAAATAATTTTATTTTGAAAATGTAAGAAATATATGCTAAAATCATAAAACTCTGTAATATACCTCCCATCCTTGTCGTAAACGCCTGAATCGCTACCATGTTTGCCAAGGTGGATATTCTTAATCTCTATCGGAAAAGAGAGCGAGAAACCTTTTCCCTGCAAATCAAGAACACGTATCACTGACTCCTTTTTTTGTAATTAAGAATGAAATCATTTAACATTAGGAACTTAATGATCTTTGATTTACCGGACGAGTTTTGCTGCTAAGACCCATGTTGATGAACAAAGAAGCGAATGCCGACAAGAGATATCCACATCCAATTGCTCTAAACCCTGTTCTTGTTTTGTCGTGTTCCGAAGACAGTAAAGTTAGTATAGAAAATATCGAAAATCTTACAGATTACTAAGATGAGAGTCATCAGACCATAAGAGCCTCACAAACACATATGCAGCAAAACAAAAGATCTAGAAAACAAATCTATTCCTAAGATATTACATAAGATTGATTAAGACATTTTGGTATGAACTGAAGAGTTTTCTTTTCAAGAAGACAGTAGTACCTTGAAATGTCTCTGAAGGATAAACGATACCATCTTTGTTCCTGTCGAAGAAGGCGACATGTCTCTGCAAGAAATTATCTTCTTCTGGAACAAATTTCACTTTTAAGAAGAAAAAAGCAACCCAGTAAAACGTTTAAAGATCGATTTTATGATGGTAGAGATGCATAATTTACTAATATGAAATTGAGAATCTAAGAAAGAGTACCAGTGGATTCAGAGGAAGCCATTATATGAACACAAAAATGAACTGGTTGAGAGAGAGAGAGAGAGAGAGAGAGAGGTAGGTAACAGAAAATGGTGAAAAGAGAATGGAGACAACACTCGCTTCTTTAATCTTTAATAAAATGATAATAGTAATGTAATCAAAAGATTCTGTTTCGATCTGTATTTCTTGTAATGTTTTTGTATACGAAAACGAGAAAATAAGTCTGATTCACGCACCACGGAAGCGTCAGGCATTTATTATTAGTCTGATTCACGCACCACGTTGCTGTCGCTGATACAGCCATATGGCCAATATCTAGCACATTCCGTTTTTATTTTTATTTTTTTTGTCGACCACATCCCGTTTTTATTTACCTTTCTTTTCCTGCTCAACACCGTTTTATTATTTGGATATATAATGTAGGGAAATTGCACAGGTCACAGGTGTACTTTCTGGGTAACTAGGCCTATGGGTAACAGTAACATTATTGATATTAAGTCGTTTTGTTTCTTTATTAAAGCCTATAGACTTAAACTATTGATCCTTGACCAAAATGGATGTCCCAGCTCCGCGTTTGTGTGCAGACAAGCAAAGTATGCAGCTACCAAAACCTAACCCTCCTTTGTTTGTCACTCTTTTGTACAACTTACACGTATAAGATAATGAACATCACGGTTTTCACGTTAGTATTCGATGGTACCAATCTATTAGTGAAAAACTAGCAAAACGTTGCTTTATTCTGCTTTTATCATTTGAATCGATTAACTTATGTTGGCGGATGGGTAGATTGATAACTGTTATTTGTAATAGGCTTATCTCATTTAGCATATGAATTATAGCATAGTAAGTTCAACTAGTTAGGCATTTTTCGTATTTGGGTTTAGATGTATGTTCTGTACGAAAGTGATAGTTTATGATTAATGTTAAAATATCCACTAATCGAATTTGCAGAACAGTTAATATCTTAATTTTGTAAATAATATGTATGTTTTGATGATATGAAAGTTAGAAATTTTGTAACAAAAAAAGCGTATAACAGTTTGAGACTTGAAGAAACGGTATCAAAACGCATTGGATGGAAAAGGGCAATAATTAAAAGGTCATTGCGTAAAGCCGAGTGCAACAGATTCCTTTTGCTTTTGCACCTTTTTGTCTTGTCCAAAGCCAAAACACAAGTTGTGATGACAAAGCTACAACCCCTCCGCATTCACACTTGGTGTAGATAAAGATTGTTGCTTCTACAAACTATCAGAAGCATTCCCTTTTATATTATAATAATAATCCAAAACCCTATTTAACTATTTTCGAAAAATTGTAAGAAAACCATATTAAGGTTTCATTTATCAACAAATCCATTGGTGGGCAGATGAATTATTAAGCTGAAAATTGCATAAGAAACTGTAATTTAATGTGAGTTAGGTGAGTTTAGATTTTTGTACATTTTCAAAAAATTTTGTAATGTTCGACCGTTTATGGTTAATGGATTTTCTATATTTATTCATTCGGTTTGTGAGATCCATTCCATTTGACGGACGGTACATTAATTTTCTAGAGATTCAAAAGACTTGTCTATTAATCATGTAATCACCATATAATATTTTCAAGTGTCTCAACATTACTCACAAAACATTATTCACAAGGTATCATAAATCATTTTCTAATAGGTTAATTATCCATTTCCTCAACTTCTGCTCAACTAAAATTGTTTTGACAATTTTTTTTTCCTGGACAAGTGATTGAAAGGTAAACAATTTACTTACATAAATAGTCAAACCAATTTCTATTAATTATTTACAATTTTATTTATTGGAAACAATTAGAAGACCAATGAAAAGTTTAGATCATAGAAAATAAACTAAATGAGTATCTTAAATTTGACATTATTTAGTATTTTCAAATATTTTAGTTAATCAATTTGCGGTCAACATTACAGGTTTTCACTACAAAAATGTCCAAATCCAAACCAGCCAAAGAGAGAAAAGAAAAACAGATTATCTTAAAGTTGGAGCAAACCAATCATCCATCTCTCCATCATCACTACAATTACCAAGAAGCTCAATCTTTCTCCGATCATAACATCTTCTTGACTCTCTCTCGTCATCATCATCAACATCTTTTTTCTTTTTATGCCCATTGCTCCTCATCCTCTGTATCATCTCCAACTTCCATTGCTCTCTCTTTTCCACACTCCTCGAAACACTACTTCTCCCTCCATCCACTGGAAATCCCATCACGACATCTTCTTCTTCCTCCTCCTCCTCCTCTTCTTCTTCTACAAAACTCCACGTCTTTGAAACTCTGCTGTGATGATCACCAACACTCTTCGAATCCGGTGTGGCGTTTGGAGCCTTTTGTCTCTTGTGATCACACTTCAAACAAACAGAGTTTCTTCTAAAATTGATGTAATAGCACCTGATGATGTGCACAAAATGATATCAGTATCCAACAAGGGAATGCTAGATTTAATACAAAACGGATTATGATTATAATGACTCACGACTCGCATTCCCACTCTCCCGGATTGATTTGACGCATTGAAGGCTTGTCTTTGCACCTTAAGCAACTCGTGTTCTTCGCAAAGTTGAGGAAATTGCATCTGCGGCAACAGAATGGAAGTTCAATGATTTTTTAATCAGATCAAGACACTGTAAAAGATGTACTCACGTTTGGCATATCCAATCTCCTTTCTTCAGTGGAAGATGATCTTTCTGTTCTTGCTTCAACTGCTTCAGCCTCTCCTCAGAAAATACATCACACCGCAAGCATCTTATGTTTTTCGCAAAGTTTAGGAACTTGCATCTGCCAAACAAGAATAGTTCATAACAAAAGAGAGAGAGAGAGCACACAAAGTAACAACCAATGCATTAAGACGACTTACTCTGTACAGTACCAATCCCCTGGTCTTTTCCGCGTGTCTCTCTCACCATTCTCCGGTGAATTTGTCTGGAGCTCATCTCGAGATGCCACAGTCTCAGCAGGCTCAACGTCCTGTAAGCTGTACTCCACGCTTTCTCTCAGCAACTTCCTCACAGAATCTTCGACAAACTTGGTTTGACAAGCACGGTTCACCACAGTAGGAGAAACAGAATCAAGCCCATAAGTTAGCAGTGTACGCATGACATCTATAGTTCGAGCACCTTCCTCTTCTCGTGCTTGCGCATACGCCCTTTCACATTTCCCTCTCAAGTTGCAAGAGCCACACACCTACTAAGTAAATTGTTCCAAGATTGGTGAAGTAAGTTCCAAGCACGTGTAACCTCAGAAAAAAAAGAAAGAGCTAACGCTATAAGTAGAATACATACATTTACTTCATCAATGCCCACATAAGCTCTTAGACGCTTCCCTGAGTTCACAACCTTCCTGTCAATGCTGGGACATCCACACCCAGCAATCACTTTCATATCTTTCTTCGACAAGTATCTGTAAAATAAATAAAAATGCAACACTTCAGAAACCGATCTATATATCTATGTATAGCCGCCATTTTGACTTAGACCGGTGTGCTGATTGGATTCTTCACTCAGTTAAAACAATGTAAATAACAAATGATCAAGAAAACGAAGTCTTTACGAGATGCAGAGAAACCCACATAGAATCAAATCAAAAGCATCAGAATTTGAATCAATTACAACACTTGAGAGACCGATCATTATATTACATTTTGTCGAACACCTTGTGTGCAGATTGGATTCTTCACCCACAAGCAATTTAAAGGAACAAATGATTCAGAAAAATCAAAGCCACTCACTACATGCAGATAAACCCATATAGAATAAAACCAAAAGCCTCAGAATTTGAATCAAATTACAGCACTTGAGACACCGATCAGTATATTCCATTTCGTCGAACACCTTGTGTGCACATTGGATTCTTCACTCACTCAAATAGTTCAACGCACCAAACGATCCAGAAATCAAACTCATCCACGAGATGCAGAGAAACCCATAAAGAATCAAATCAAAAGGATTGTTTTAAAAAAAAAAAAAAATCAATCACCGTACCTCACGAGAGTGAATCGATGGCGGGCGAACTCGAGACAAGCAGTACGGATATGATTCGATTCCTTGGGACTCGTCACGCTTTCTCCAAAGTAACCTTTCTTCACCAGCATCCCCATCAAATCTAGCCATTCGGGCCATGGGTGAGAGCTTGGATCATCAACCAAACGTGATCTGGTGGCGATCTCGGGGTTTTGGGTTTTCGCTAGATCGTGGATATGCGCGACGACGGACTTGACTGGCTTCGGGTAGATAATGGTTCGACGGATGTAGCCGCCGTGGTGGTAGTGAAAGAATCTCATTATCAAAGAGTTTTGGCGGGTACATACAATGAGAGTATTGTTGTAAAAAAAATCTCACTCTTCTCTCTTTGAGCAAGAAACTGTTAAATTAGCGCAGGAAAAAAATTACACATGGCTAAGAAAAGATTGCTACAGAGTAGTGTACTTAGAGCATCTCCAACCCTTAGATATTTTCACCTCTATATGCTATAATAGAGGAAAAAGTGCTCCATCCCATCTCTATTTTCACCTCTATAAGAGAGGAATGCTATAAATAGAGGTGAAAATAGCATTCCTCTATTATAGAGTCATACTTTTTTATTTTCAAAATAGTCTTTTAAATTTCAAACTTTTATATTTATAACCAAAATAATTATTTTATAGAAAAATAAAATGTTTATAAAAATAAAATTATATTTTTTGTTTACATAATAGTTTTTGAATACAAATTTAGTTTAAACAAATTCATAATTTTATGAAAATATTTTAAAAATTAAAAGTAAATAGGGTTAGTTATCAATTTTTATAAATAAAAAGTGTTTTTTGTAAACTTAAAATAGAATTTTTTGAAAATATTCCTTTATAGAGGCAAATATAGAGGAATACATTGGAGACAAACCCATCTCTATTTTAGAGTTCCTCTATTTTAGAGATAAAAATAGAGAAATACAAGTACAACCTCATGCTTGCTTCAAAAACATTTGTGTTATATACGGTCGGACCAAGTACATAACCCATTTTCCGTGTTAATCTTTATAATAAAAGTGATAAATTTCAATATACATTTTCTATTCTGCTGAAATTAATGCTCCCACATTGGTTCTACTATATATGTTACTTGGAAACGAAATGTATTTCATCACCGAACATGTATACTAACACAAAGAAACGAATTTTGAAAATCCTAGTTAAGAATATGCTTCTCTCAAAAAAAAAGATGTTCAAAAATAATGTGGGGGCCAATTCATGCACCACGTTGATATCGTTGATACAGTCATATATAGCAGATTCTGTTTTTACGTGACTTCTAATTTTTTCTTCTCAATAATAGTTTTGATTGTAGTTTACAAAAAAAATAATAGTTTTGATTGTTAGGAATAGAGTTTATTGGTTCATAGATCATAACTCCCTTTCTCTCTGTTCTTTTCCCTCTATTCTAGATTATTAGTTCTTAACTGGTGCTCCTTTATATGTTTAACAATAGGGGAAAAATGAGAAGATTACCGTAAAATGAGGGATGTCTTTTTATCAGTTTCTTCTATAGTCAATGGGTATCTTCTTTTTTACATCCCTATCTTCAGCAGTCAATAAGTCAATGGTTATCATTGAATTCTTTTTATAGCCATACTATCTTCATCTATCTTCTATATATAAAGTAAACCATTTTCATTTATTCACCGAAACAAAAGATCTGAACTCCTGATACTAGCTAGTCCTCTTTATACTAGCTAGTCATTATTTAACCCTCCAAAAATGAATACTAACCCATCTAAATCGATCTTTTTCTTGTTAGCCCTAATCCTCACGGCATTGGTGTTCCAACAATCGGAAGTAGCTGCTAAGATGAAGTATTGTTCGGCCATCGACAAAGAACCGGGATGTCATGATTCGTTGAAATTAGCGGCGGCAAATGATTTCAGATGGCTAGGAAAAGACTGTTGCAAAGTGGTGTACTCAATATCTGAACCTTGCTTCTTGGATGTCTTGTATGGCCAAAATTTGAATATTAATACCTTAAAAGGCATCTGTGTTAATATTGTCGGACCAATATAACTTTTTGTGTAACCCATCTTTTCAGTAATATCTATAATAATAAAAGTGAAATTAAAGCTCTTAACTACATCATTTAAATGATACATGTATATCCCAGGAGATGGATCCAAGCTGCCACACAAAAATAACTATAGTCTGTTACGTTTTAGTTTTATATATAACCTTTATTACGGACTATTTATAGAGTCAAAAATTTTGACTCCTTGAATTCATCTTTTACTTAAACCATTTTTAAAAACGTTTTCCAACCTTATATTATCGTTTCTAACTGGATTCTGTTTAGTGATTTTCATGATCTTCTGGTCAGACCATGGTCATACAATTACATAAATAGAAAACTCTCGAGTTCCCTTTTGGCTTATATGAAACTGATCCTCACGGTGTTAGATAATATAACTCCTAAGAATTCAAGAATTCTAGTCATATTGCCACAGTGTAAAGTGATGAGAGTTTCAGTTTCGGATAAGATAGAACTGATCATGGCTCGGACATCTCCGAACGTAGCATCCCTTGTTTGTGTTGCGATGTTGATGCGATCTCTCGGCACAGACCGGACATGTTTTCGGGTTCACAGTAGACGGAGACGAAGGAGAGCAAGAGCGAGAGGTTGATGAGTCCGAGGAAGAAGAGGACGTCGTTGAAAGCGGAGAAGAAAGGAACACACGGATCTTAAAAGCCGTCGTAGTAGTAGCGAGATCATATTCCTCCATGAGGTTGCTTAGATCCTCGTCGGAGGATACGGTGACAAGCGCTTCGAGATCATCCTTTGGTAACTGACAACGAAGACTCATCACCTTCCTCTCCCGCATATCTCACCGAGTTTCATCGCCAGCTCTGTTTTAAAAATGACCGTAAGAATCTTACGAAAGAGTAATATAAACTTTGAAAAGGGAAGAGAGAAAAAAGAATCTTACGGGCGAAGGATATGGAGCGTTGTACGGAGAGGACACGTGTATGGCCGCCGTGGTAACGTAGCTTGCTGTCGGGATAACGCGGGATGATTCTCCCGCCGTAGCTACAGAGGAATTTAACGGTGGTCATTGCTTTTATGGGCTATCTGCAAAGCTCGGAGGAGAAAGTAGTGTGGTGGTGTATGGCTTTGGTTCAAGCCAAGCTAGTACATAAGATTCAATGCTTATATGTATATAGAATGTTTTCATGAAATACATAGGTGTGTGAACTGTGAACCGAGGAAATATGTATGGTATATTCTTTTTAGTGCGTGTGTGTCCCTAAATTTATTAGAATTATTATTTTAAACTAGTGGTATTTCGACACTATACGCGGGGTTAGTATAATGTATTCTTACATGATTTTATAATTTATTATATAGTTTTAGTAAATAAAATATTCTAAAAATATGAAAATGAAAATATATTAAAAATATTTTTTTTATCTTTTTAATAGTGGTTAGCGACCGTAATGTATTATTTTGTTTGAAGTTGTTTAGTTCAAAGTAGAATAGCATAAGTGGTTGTTACTAATCAATTTAATAAAAGTAGGATAAAAGCTGATAGTCGTAACAAAATTAATTTAGTTGGAATTTAAACATAAAGCAAAAATTGATGTTTTATTTAGAGAACATATTTATATTTTATAACTTATTAATTATGAACTATTAAACTTGTACTAATATATTTAATTCAGAAAATAGAAAGATAGAATAAGTTTCAAATTTTATAAATTTTATAGATAAATAAAGGTGAAGTGTCAATTTTTGGTAAAATAATCGGTGAGTGTCTAATATATATTTTTTAGATTACTATATTGACTTTTTAAATATAAAGGTGAGAATTGCATGTGTTACTTTAGTTTGAAGGTCTCTAAAAAGATGTATCTTCAAATAAGAAATATAAAATTATTTTTTATATTAGTTTTATTATAATGGAAGATTTTGTCCGTTTCATAACGAAATTCTTGTTTGTCTATCTTTATTTGGAAATATCAACGAATCTTAATATAAATCTAAATATGTTTTTTAGCTAAAAACTATAAGTGGTTCGTAAACTCTTCTATTTAATAGACAAATTCATTTTTAATCGGAGTGGAACGATTTCACATAAACTTATTTTCAGTGTAAAACTTTATAATAAAAGCGATTAATTTCAATACATTTTCTAACAGAAAGAAACGAATTTTGAAAATCCTAGTTAAGAATATGTTTTTCTCAAAAAAAAAAGATGTTCAAAAATAATGTGGGGGCCAATTCATGCACCACGTTGATATCGTTGACACAGCCAATTCATGCACCACGTTGATATCGTTGACACAGTCATATATAGCAGATTCTGTTTTTATTTTCTATTTTTCTCTCAATAATAGTTTTGATTGTGAGGAATAGAGTTTAATGGTTCATAGATCATAACTCCCTTTCTCTCTGTTCTTTTCCCTCAATTTTAGATTATCTAGTTCTTAATTGGTGCTCCTTTATATGTTTAACAATAGGGGAAAATGAGAAGTGTATATCTTTTTATCAGTTTCTTTGATAGTCAATGACTCAATGGGTATCTTCTTTTTTACATCCCTATCTTCAGTAGTCAATAGTCAATGGTTATCATTGAATGATTTTTATAGCCATACTATCTTCATCTATCTTCTATATATATAAAGTAAACCTTTTTCATTTATTCACCGAAACAAAAGATCTTAACTCCAGATACTAGCTAGTCCTCTTTATACTAGCTAGCCATTTTTAACCCTGCAAAAATGAATAATAACCCATCTAAACTGATCCTTTTCTTGTTAGCCCTAATCCTCACTGCACTGGTATTCCAACAATCGGAAGTAGCTGCTAAGGTGAATTATTGTTCGGCCATCGATAAAGTGCCGGGATGTCATGATTCGTTGAAATTAGCGGCGGAAAATGATTTCAGATGGCTAGGAAAAGACTGTTGCAAAGTGGTGTACTCAATATCTGAACCTTGCTTCTTGGATGTCTTGTATGGCCGAAATTTGAATATTAATGTCTTCAAAAGCATTTGTGTTAATATTATCGGACCAATACAACTTTTTGTGTAGCCCATCTTTTCAGTGATATATATAATAATAAAAGTTAAATTAAAGCTCTTAGTAACATCACTTAAATGATACATGTATATCCCCGGAGATGGATCCAAACTGCCGCACAAAAAAAAACTATAGTCTGTTAGAGCACCCTTAACCCACATATCCACTTATGTCTCTTAATCACTTTTTAGTTAATAAATATTAGCTAAGAAACTTTGTTAATAGATACTAACTTTTAAATGCTTCAATGCTAATCTCTTATTTAGCGGTTCTTAAAAAATTATTATAACATTTTTTTATTAAACTTAAAAATTTTGATTAAATAAAACATAGTGAAAGATAGAAATTGGAGAGAAAATGAACTTGTTACGAGAAGAAGATGCCATATAGAAATTGTGGTATGGTAAGAAGGAGAGAAAGTGAACTTGTTTTGATCTAAATGTTCTGTGAGAAGGTAGAAATTCAACTTGTTTTGCTCGTTTAGTATGGTGAGAAGGAGAGGAAATGAACTTGTTTTGTTTAGTATGGTGAGAAGGAGAGGAAATGAACTGCTCGTTTTTTTTTAACTAATACGTTTTAGTTTTGTTTAAAGCTGGATAAAATAGACACTCTCGAGTTCCCTTTTGGCTTATATGAAATTGATCCTCACGGTGTTAGATAATGTAACTCCTAAGAATTCAAGTATTCTAGTCATACTGCCCACAGTGTAAAGTGATGAGTTTCAGTTTCGGATAAGATATAACTGGTCATGGCTCGGACATCTTCGAACGTAGCATCCCTTGTTTGTGTTGTGATGATGCGATCTCTCGGCACAGACCGGACATGTTTTCGGGTTCACAGTTGACGGAGACGAAGGAGAGCAAGAGCGAGAGTTTGATGAGTCCGAGGAAGAAGACGACGTCGTTGAAAGCGGAGGAGAAAGGAACACATGGATCTTAAACGCCGTCGTAGTAGCGAGATCATATTCCTCCATGAGGTTGCTTAGATCCTCGTCGGAGGATACGGTGACAAGCGCGTCGAGATCATCCGTTGGTAACTGACAACGAAGACTCATCACCTTCGTCCCGCATATCTCACCGAGTTTCATCGCCAGCTCTGTTTTTAAAATGACCGTAAGAAAACGAAAGAGTAATAAACTTGAAAAAAAGGGAAGAGAGAAAAAAAAGAAGCTTACGGGCAAAGGATATGGAGCGTTGTACGGAGAGGACACGTGTATGGCCGCCGTGGTAACGTAGCTTGCTGTCGGGATAACGCGGGATGATTCTCCCGCCGTAGCTACAGAGGAATTTAACGGTGGTCATTGCTTTTATGGTGGTTATCTGGCAAGCTCAGAGGAGAGAGTAGTGTGGTGTATGGCTTTGGTTCAAGCTAATACATAAGATTCAATGCTTATATAGAGAGTGTTTTCATGAAATATAAAGGTGTGTGAACAGTGAACCGAGGAAATATATATGGTATATTCTCTTTTAATGCGTGTGTGTCCCTAAATTATTAGAATTTTTATTTTTTTAATTAAAGAAAAAAACAGTTGGCCGACGTTATGTATTTTAGAGATATTCTTGTGAATCTTGAAAAAGAAATAGAAAAGAAAAAGGTGCAAAACTTCATAGTACAAAGATGCCATAAAAGAACAATCAGATTCCATTTTATTCGACACGTGGAGTTTGAAGGAACTTGAAAGTCTTGACGCACATAAAGATATCGTTTTCAGTGCTACAGCAAAAGTTTTAGATATTTTTTTTTTTTTGCCGTCAAGGAATTTTATAAAAAAGAGAAGATGGGCCAAGCCCAGTTACACATTTAGGACTAAAACATCCAAAGCCCAACAACATGAACCCAACAAACACAACCGGGTCATACTACCCCTAGAGGCCCAATACTAAACCCACTACGAACCGGCGACTTCTGCGAGGAAGGAGACAGAGGAGACCGGACACGTGTAGTGATCGGGGCCGTTAGCTGGACACGTGCCTCTTCTGTCTCGACTCTATCGACACCTCCGGAGCTTTCAAACCGGAGCTTCCACGACACCTGAAACCGACCCTTCCGACTTACCACCGCCGGAGATTCACCAACCTAATCTCGTTCGTCGGAGCTTCAAGACCGTCGAAGCCTCCTTCCGAACTCATCCCCGTTCTTCATCGACTAGTCATCACGCCATTGGAAAACGATCTACACTCGAGATCTCCTTGGCCTTTGAATCACTTCACACCCTTGACACGCGCATAGAGAACCACTCGGAACTTTTAATCTCAGCTGGAAGCTCACGAGACCTCATCCATCGAGACCAAAACACTTTAAACACCACCGCTTCAAACTTAAAAGAAAAAAGATAAAGCTAGAAACCTAAACCCAAAAGGATAACCGGGTTACTTAACGGCAGTCCGGAGCTTTGGTAGCCTCCGTACTCCGTGACCAAAAGTCGGCGACGGCAAATCTGACGGAGACTCCCATCCCGAAAGCTAGGGTAGGCGACAGCGGATCTACGATAGCCTCCACCTCCCGAAAAGAACAGACTTCACAAACAAACCACTCCCACATCCGTGCCTCCATACGACCGCGTCTTCACTCCACAACACCGAGCCACCGCTTGGGATAGAGGCGTAGGCAGACCATCGACAAGGCGGTCGTTGGCAGGACGATGGAGAGGGATCTTCAAGACACAAGAACAAACAATCAAATCAGGTTCCGGCGCCGGCACAGACGCTCACGCGCCGGCCGCGCACCGGAACCGATCAAGATCTAAACTTCTCTCTCTTCTCTCTCTGAAAGTTTTAGATATTTATTCGTATCTTTTCCATTAAGAAACAATAATCTGATTTTCTTTTTTTCTACCATTTCCTCCTCTAGCAAACGCTATTTGATATATTTTCCGTTGTCGTGTAGGTCTCGTCTTGTGCAACCCGGTCCCTTGAAAAGCCACAACGACCACACGAATGTCGTAAAATTCTTGATATTTACAAGTGAGTAGAGATATTTTGCTTGGCACAAGACAAGAATGAAAATAATCAATCTTTTTTAACATTGGTTAAATCTTCAATTTTATCATTGTATAATATCCATTTCTATATGATTATCAACTAACCAACATTGAATGTAGAGTTTACAGTGCTGTTTGTTTTTTTAGAACTTCGATTGGATTTACTTCGATCACAATCCGAGGCTTACAAATGATGAAAACAGATAAACGTAGTGTGTATAACACCGACATCCTATAAATGTTTCATTTCAAATAAATTGCAGCTTACAAGTTCATATATCCTAAAACTATTTCATATAACAAATACAACAAATAAATACATTTTTGTATAACTATACTCAAAACTAAGATGACTTCAAATGACGTATATTTGTTTTGTATAACCTTCACTCCTTTATCTTTAGCCTCTACACACACATCCTCATGGATGCATCATAGTCCCAGAGACCTTTCATCATTTGGCGTTCGAGTTTCTTCAATCTCCCACTGATCCAGTTATTATGCAAAACGTAGCAATGCTTCTTCTCACACTCTCCTCTTACATCTTCCTTCAGCCATAGATCACCGTAAGCTCCGTTAGGAAACAAGTCTCTGTTCAAGAAATGAACAGTCAGGTTCGTCTCCGGCTCAACGCATCTATCGTCTCCTAAACGGTGGACTCCACCTTCCCCACACAGTGTATCGTAGAAGCTAGGCTGCTCTGATAGACCAGAGGTCGCAGCATGTTTAACCACTTTCTCCATTGCTGCTATGGTTGGTCCATCTGAACGCGCGAAATAGAATCCTGAGTTCAACCGTCTTGGTCGGTTTATTGGTACTGCAAAAACCAAAAAAAAAAAACAAACTCAACTCATTAGTCTTTTTGACAAAGGTTGGTCGTGTTCTAAGTTCAGTTTAGTAATATTCAGATTTTCCGAAATAAAATAATAAATAATAATCTTCTAAAATCTCCATTTATTACTTTTCAAAAGTCAAATTAAACACCATAAATCCGATAAATAACCATAAATCGAATAAAAAATAAATCCAATAATATCGATAAAAACATAAAACCCAAAATCTAAAAAGAAAGAAATAAATTCTCAAAAGCACCAATCCGACAGGACCTAAACAAAACTATTTAGGTGTGTCGGACTAATCAATAATCTTCTATAAAGGTCTAACTACCACCTAACGGTTTCTTTAAACATTGGATTCATGTAATCATATATAACCTGTTGTGTTGTATTCATCAGACTGTGCAACGAGAACAGAAGGACCAAAAGAGTGAAGCAGAGGCAATGGGTTTCTGAACCAATACACATCGACATCGCTCAAGAGAACGTTGTAGCCCATCTTAAGTATCTTCAAAACTGTTCTCGACTTAACTTTGGTCACTCTCTGGAAACACTCTGAACCAAAGTGACAATCATTGAAGCTAATGTTCTTTGGTGCGTATGGATCAAAGAAAACTGGCAGACCCTGAACACAACAAGACCCCACCTAATTATGAAACCTCTGTTCAAATGTAGTAGTAACAAGGAGTAGTAAGCAAAGAGACTACTAATTTTGTTACCTGCAATATAGCAAACTGGTAAGTTTCGTCATCAAGTGCACATACCAAGAAGTTAGGAACCGCGAGGCGGCGTGCCCTGCAGACCCAACTCATCAGCATGTCCTTGTAACTAAACCCAGCAACTGAAAGAACAACGGTTCTGTTCTTGTCCGCAACTAAAGGGAGAAGAGACTCAAGGTCATAAGGAAACTTCAACGCTGGCATTGCCTCATCTTTCCGCACTGGATCCAACTTCAAGCTTCTTGATTTACTTCTGCTAACACAAGCTGAGATCTTCTCTCGTCTCCTAAAGCCTACGTTTAAGCCTTTGGGTTCAATGGAACGCTCTGAAGCAGTAACGAATATGTAACGCTTGTTACACTTGAGAAGCTTTGGTAAAGCATAAGACTTGGACGAGGATCCGTAGAGCTTCCCGAGATGGGAGTTGCCTATATACTCCCAGTTTCTTGTTTTGGGTTCTGTGACATTGCTTAGGAGAACGCTGGACACGGTGGAAGTGGCGTCAAACACAAACCTTCTTTCACATGACATAGCCTCGTTGACGATCCATTGATTGTGAGTTCCTCTTTGGTACAAGAAAGGTGGAAGCACTCCACAGTGCAAGGGGGAATCAACGTTGTTGTTCCATGCCATGATCATGTTGCTGCCTCCTCCTCCTCCACTAGAATTTAATTGACTTATCATCTTCTGCAACTGTTTTGTAGAAAACAGAGAGTTTGTTTGATCAGATCAGAGAATCAATTTACCAATTATAAAAGTTTGGTTTCTTTTCGTTACCTCTCCGAATCTAACTCTTTTCCCATTGTCCTGATGACGCCAGGAGCGTCCTGTTTGGTCCCAGTGGAAGGGGAAACGAGGGATGTTCGCGGAGGAAGAAACAAGAAGCCAGTCACGATCAAGGTGGTGAGCGTGGTTTAGAGCAGAGATGAAATCTGGGAGAAGAAGAGTGTGCGGATCTATTAGGACAGATAGATCGGATACATAAGCTTCGGTTCTCGCCAGCATTGAGTGTAAGAACGGAGTACCAAGAAACCTAACAGTTATCGAGACAAGAATATTCAGCTAACGGAGGAGAACCAATCATTTGATAGGGAAAAGAGAAGAGAGCTTTTTATTTTTTTACGTGAAATCGATGGTGGAATCGAGAACAAGACGGGAGCCAAAAGTGTCGGTGAAGGAGGGAGAGTAGTTGTTGTGTTGAGTGAATATAACAACTGTGACTTGGGAAGACAAAGCTAGCCATGAGCGAATAGCTTGGCTAATAAAGGAAGAGGAGGAGCTGTGGAGAGCGGTGAAAATGGTGATCCTTGGAGCAGTGGAAGACTCTTGGTGAAAGGAAGGGTTATTGAGAGAAGGGGAGAGAAGCAGAGTGCCGTAGAAGGAGAGAGCGATTAGGAGGAACCCAGATAGCCAAACAGATATCAGCCCAGCTCCTCCAAGTCCCTGTAAAACAAAAGATTTCAGACCAAGTGAAGACAAGATCTTAAGATGTTAGAGAGAGAGAGAGAGAAATGAACCTTGAGCTTCTTCATTGAGAATTGAAGAGGAAAGAATGGGTGCTAGTAAGAAAAATAAAAAAGGGGGAAACTAAAAGAATGGAACTTTAACGGAAAAGGCAATGGAGAATGGAGAAGTACCGAAAACTCCAGCGGGAGAATGAAGAAGAAGAAGACATGTGAACGCTTTTCGTCATCTTCAAGAAAAATGTGTGTTTTTAATATTTTATTATAATAATTCCAGTCTTCTTCTTCTCCATCAGAAAAGTAAACTTTAGGGTTCTAAAACTTTGTGCAAATTCGCCTAACGACTTCGCACGCAGATGCAGACACAATGTCACTGTTTTTGACTTCAGACACAACTCCAATTATAGAGTGGTTTGGTTTACTTCAAAACAAATAGTCAAATACTATATAAATAAACTTATTTTATAAATATTTTGTGAAAAATATGGAACCTAAAAAAAGCACGAGGATCCTATCACAGATTTGACCACCGAGCGTTCTAAAGCAAACAATCAACATATTTGCCTAAGAAAGGTACACAATAAAAGTTCTGGAGGGGGTTAAATAGCCTAATCAATGTTTCCAAGTTTTAACAAAACTCTCGTTTCCTGCTTAGAGAGAAAAAACGCAAGGAGAAGGATCACTCCGTAGTGTCTAATCCACGTGAGGAACACAACATGAGGAACCCTGGAGTTTCAAGTTACAATGAAACACACATAGATTGCTTGACTAGGAGCTCGAATGTACCATGTTCCAAGTACCTGTCTGCACAAAGTTACCTCCTGCTGATATGGGTTGCAGCTTTTCTTCATGTGAGTGACAATCCAGCTAGCTGGGTTCTCGGTCTGACGAGTTTTTTTTTCTGTTAACGTTTAACTACGAGCGTTTTCTTGCGGTTAACTACCTGCTGTTTCTAAACGGCAGGGAAATAAAAGGCCTAAACTGAAGACAAAGCATATTTCTCTAGACGCAAATTCCATCTCAATAAACGCAAAGAGTGAACAAGATTCTAGAGACCTTGCTTATCTCTTGTACACTGGAAGAAAGGTAACAAGACAGTATTCAAGATGTATCTACTATCCATTTACCTACTACTTATATCATATTATAGTTTTTACACAAAGCAACAAATGTCAAGCAAAATATGCCATAAGCACCTCACACAAAAGTCTCACACTTGACATCATATCCTCTCTTCCCCCCTTATGAGACCTTCCCTTTGCTCTGTTTACGATTTGCAATTCACTCAGCAGCAGCAGCAGCCTGTTCAACGCATATAGTTCAGCTTCCCCATTGTTTTCAACAATCCCTATTCTATTCTATCTTGCTAACTTTTTGGTATGAATATGTTATTTAAGTTAACCTGGTTAAGAGGATTATCAGGAGACTTCTTCCACATCTTCCAAATCAAGTCCTTGTACTGAGTGTGAGTAAGACCTGGCTTCTCCTCCTTCAGCCTTGGCATCTCAGCTTCTTCATAAGCCTATACACATCAAATCAAATCAATTCTCAGTTGCAACAACATAGACTCTACTAATCACATTCACACGTGGATCCCTATGGATAATAAACCTTAAAGGAAGCCTTGAGCCTTTTCTCCGGGTGTCGATCAACGGGGAGACTATCCCCGACGCTCATCTTTGCGAGCGCCTCATCAACGGTCCTTGCATCGATGACCGAATCATCCCTGTTCGTATTGGACACCAACACCATCTTCTCGTACTCCTCCTCCGCCGCCATCCTCGCCTGTTTCTTCTTCGACTCCTCCGCTTTCTTCGCCAGCGCCGCCTGCTCCTCCTCTCTCCTCCTGACGAGCTCCGCCTCCGTCACCTTCGGGACCGGGGCCGAGACGCGGCTGACCTTCTTGTCCGGCTTCTTCAGGGCCTTTTCCAGCTCCCTCTCCTCCTGCTCCGCCAGACGCCTCGCCTCCGCCTTCTTGGCCGCGGTCTCGGCCTTCTTCTCAGCGTCCTCCTCCCGCTTCTTCGCCGCCTTCGATTTGGGGCCCTCCGCCTCGCGCCAGTACTGCTCCTCCTTCTCCCGGGTCTGCCGATCCTTCTGCTCCGCCTCCGCCGCGTTCTTTCGGGATCTCGCGACCTCCGCCTTGCTGTTGACTCCCATCTTCTTCGGCATCTTCGTACGCTCGCTAGGGTTTGATTGGATTGATCTCGATTTCGATTTCGATTTCACTTCCTTTCCACCGCAGAGAATTGGTTATCTGTGAAATGACTAAGCGTGCACGCGACATAGAAGATAATCATTCGGTTTCTTTTCTAGTTTAAAGCCCATTACAATCAAATTGGCTCGGCCCATTAACTGTCTGCTTTTGACTTCGTTAATTCTATCAGTGTTTTACCTGTTCAAAACTAAGCTAGCCGCCAAGACCTATCAGATTATCGAAAAATTAAGGAAAATTTGGAGAATACACAAAGCCTAATTTTAAATATAATTTATATATCTATAATATGTTTAGACATAATTATACAATTTTTTATAATTCTAAACTATTTTTTTTTTATTTCTCGAATTTTTAGATTCAAGTGTGTTTCGTACGAAAATTTTTCTAAATGCATATATGTGTTTGTTTTGGATTTAGTAGCTAATTTTAATGATTTTATAATGAATAATTACATAAAATCTATTAATAATAATTTAAAATAATTAATTGTGTTTTAATATTATACAAACAAAAAAAGCGGTCAACTCGAAAATTAAACGAGAATTGGACAATTTTACGCGGATCAATATGGATCAACGCTTACTTTCAACAATTTTGATCATATTCGTTGTGTTCAATCCAGGAACCGCGTTTAGTGTCGACTTCAGTGTTTTCCTTTTAAACCCTCAAACAAACTATAAAAAAACCTAGGCGGTGACGCTCCTCTTCCATTGAAATCTTTTCTTTCAACGGCGTCGTTTCTAGAGCAAGGCTCACAATGAAAAGAGATATTTTATGATTAGGCTTCTTATACCGCACTAGGCCCATATCACTCAAGAGCCCAGCTAAAACATGTAAACCCTAGGAAAAGCTCAAGAGAGTGAGTGAACATCCCTTCCCTCTAGTTATATAAATGTGCGCTTCTTCATCTGCAGAAAGCCCTAGCCGCACGCAGGAGGAAAAGAAGTTGTCGAGAGAGATCGCCGTGAAATGACGACCAGACTCAGGAAGAACAGGAAGAAGCGCGGTCACGTCAGCGCCGGACACGGTCGTATCGGGAAGCACCGCAAGCATCCCGGAGGTCGCGGTAACGCAGGAGGTATGCACCACCACAGGATCCTCTTCGACAAGTACCATCCCGGTTACTTCGGCAAAGTCGGTATGAGGTACTTCCACAAGCTCCGCAACAAGTTCTACAACCCGATCGTCAACCTTGACAGGCTCTGGTCGCTGGTTCCTGAGGATGTGAAGGCCAAGGCCACCAAGGATAAGGTGCCGATGATCGATGTGACGCAGCATGGGTTCTTTAAGGTGCTCGGGAAAGGTCATTTGCCTGAGGGCAAGCCTTTTGTGGTGAAGGCGAAGCTGATCTCGAAGACTGCTGAGAAGAAGATCAAGGAAGCTGGTGGTGCCGTGGTGCTCACTGCTTAGGTTTATCTGCAAATTTATCTTTTGTTTTTGCTTTTTGTTTTTGAGTTTTTGCTAAGACTTGTCCTGTTTTGGATTTTGGAACATGGTTGTTATCACATTGAGCTTCTGGAATATTTGCCTTACTTTTTTCGCTTGTTTTTGATGTGTTTACGTAATTTTGGTGGATTTAGAATTGCGATTACGTTCTTAGTAGGTCATTGTGTTCATTATTCTGGTATTATTGTGATCTTAATTGATTCGTGGTTAAGAACTGCTTATGTGGTTTGATCATTTTCAGCCCATCTTCGACTGATTCCTGCATCCATAGTGCATTTCTCTCTTGTGGTTATGTATTCGCTTCGTCAAATGTTAGATGTGTCGGTTATTAATAGTTGTTTAGACTGGAGTTGATTAGATGCGCGTATCAGTCACGTAAAGTTGTAGAAATTCTAACATTTGTAATTCGGAACTTGAGCAAGCATGATCAGTTATTTAGTGTCTCATCGTACTAACTTGTTAAGATATGGTAAAACATCCACCAAATTATGTTCTCTTTATATATCCTTAAGACCAGTTTAACGTATGAACCTCAATGTATAAATATGATCCGGAAGCGACAAACATTGAAAGAATTCCAAATAAGCTGTTGCAAGGATTTAATTCTTCCAAAATCTTCTTTCGTCTTTTACGGAACCATTTTACATAAGAGGTACTGTTAGAAGGTTGTTTTCATATGGACCGTCACTACTAGTTCCCTTATCGTTCATTAGCTTTGTTGTTGATGTTGTTGGATTTATGAAAGGTCGAGTCACATTAGCTGCTAAGTTTGGGGAAAAAGTTGCGCAAATTTCAAATATGTTATTTCGCATCACCAAACTGTTATTACAAAGAGCCAAATACTATGACCACTCACTGTATATGTACTCAAAAGATGGATGAGATCTCAGCGAGTAGCTGGCAACGCACGCCAGTTATTGGCTTGGTTTATGGCATGATCACGAGAAGTTGTTGCAGAAAGCTGTTGGTGTATAACTTCCTTGACGTGACCCGCACCCGTTTCTCCACCACGCTGAGCGAGTTCTAAGTACATCACAGCTTTCAACAGCGCTCCTTCCTGCTCATCAAAATCATATAAATATTCATCAGCTCAATCTCCAATTCTACTCACATAAACCTAAAATCGAAATCGTTGCCAAAAAAAAAAAAACCTAAAATCGAAATCCAATTCTATACATGATCTATATCAAAAGTAGAATTCTAAGAATGGTGTCCGTTTTGATTGAGGTGAGATGCTTACAGAGAATAGGGCAAGGCCGTGCTCAAACTGAGCTTTACTATGGCCGTGATCAGCTGCGCGTTTCATCCACCTTCTTGCTAGCTTACGGTTTTGTGGTAACCCTTCCCCAACCGAGTAACAAAGCGAAACGTTGTACATAGCTCGTACATACCCACCTTCTGCTGCCTTTAGGTACCATTTAGTCTATCAAAAAGGAAAAAAAAAAATCCAATCACATGAAAGATACTAAAGCCTTCTGGATAAGACACAAGTCAAAACATTTCCACAAATGAACTTATGGCACATGTCCAAACACAGATTACACTGAGTATTTGCGGCAATAAATATACAAAAAGATGCAATTTAATCGAGATTGCGGCACCCCATCACATGAAGACATATATATATATAGAAACTCAACTAGACAAAGAAAGAAAGAATCAGAAGAATAAGAATGCACATACAGCTTCATATTTGTGAATAACAACAACAAGAAAAAGCATTTCCACAAATGAACTAACAAACATAGCATTATCAGACTCCATTGAGTGTGTGCAGCCAGCCATCAATATACATAAAGACGCAACTTTCATTCTATATTTAGAATCTCAACTAGATAAGAGAGAAGGCAACATACAGCTTCTAGCAGATTGGTCTGCACGACACGGCCTTGGTGTAGACAAAGAGCTATCTGATACTGTGCTCTAACATAACCATTTTCTGCAGATTGTTTCAACCACTTCATCGCTTCCTTAGGATCTGAGGGTTGAGCTGCAGATTAAAAAAAAAAGAAAAGGAACCAAAATTCAAACTCTAATCCCTAAATTACAACAACACCTTAAAAAATCAAGAATCCGTTATACCTTGGAGATAAGAGATCCCCAAATTACACTGACCAACGGCATCACCAAGCTCCGCCGCCCTCCGGTACAACCCCACCGCTCTCTCCTTCTCCCCTTTCTCCCAGTACACGAGCCCCGCGTCGACCATCGCGAGCGTGGATCCACGCGCGGCTCCTTTCAGAAACGAGTCAAGCGCCTTGTCCAGATTCGCCTTGACGCCTCCACGCCCGTGCTTGAACCGTTTCCCCCACCGGAGGAGCAGCATCGACTCCCTCAGCGGGAGGAGCGCCTCCCTCCACGACCTGCACACCGACGACGCCGCCTGGAGGTTCGGCAGGCTCAGCGGCGCCGCGATTTTCGTCAGTATGTCGAAGGGGAGGGCCGAGAAGTCTCCGGCGGTGTCGTCGTGCGATGGTGGAGGCGGGAGGTTGACTTTGACGCCGTTGCTTTGATGGAGGAGGAGGAGGAGAATCTGCTTCGTTTCTCGTGGAGTTTTGAAAAGGGAAGGGAGGTGAATCGAGATCCTTCGGATGGGCATGGCCATGTCCTCTGCTTCATCTTCTTCTTCTCCTTCTCCGACGAAAGACCACCGCGTCGATTTTTTTCGCGTGGAGTCAAGAGAGGTAAGTAAACGGATTCGCTTTTTTTTTCTTCCTTTCTTTTTTTTTCCGCGTTTGTTTTATTTCTTTTTCTTATTTAATCGAACGGTTGTGCGATGAGTAACAGTTAATCTAAGAGATCTTACGCTGACACGTGGAAAATTCAACTGAAGTGGACAACAATCAAACAAACACGATGTGCCATTGGTATTTGTTTTTGGGCTGGGCCTGAAATTTATTGTTGTGTATTTATGTTCCCTATTTTAAAATTAGAAGAAGAAATATCATTGCTAAAGTTTTTTTGTTT
>NC_079519.1:3336604-3394818 GCF_000801105.2 Raphanus sativus | reverse complement strand
AAACACTGACGACTTAAATACACTGGACGACTTAAATACACGGACGACTTCGTAAAAGGTCGTCTAAAAAATACACTTGAAGGGATAGTAGAAGGTAGTCTATACACTGGACGACTTCGTAGAAGGTAGACGAAACACTGAACGACTAGAAAATTAGTCGTCTGGACGGGTAATCAAGACTGGACGACTTATATTTAGGTCGTCTGGACAACTAGTCAACTGGTTGTGTACTTGTGGTTTCGTATGGCCAGTTTCCTTGCAGTTTGAGCATCTCCGGCCCTGTGTTTCTTCCTGGGTTTGTGTCCCTCATCTAGAAGTCCCACCAAGATTGCCATCTGATTTCTTCTGTCTCCCCGGACCACGCTTTACGTTTGAGGAAAGCATTCTCGTTCCTCAATATGTTGTGACACGATAGGATATATATCTCTGAGTATCCTGCATACAGATGATTCTTTTGAGTAAAGTGGACATACAAGTGTGTCGATATGCACACCAGCATGTGTTCCAGCTGCTATAGCATGAGAGCAAGGTATTTTCTCCACTCCATAGACACCACAACCACACTTTACATAAATCAACCGCACAGTCCATTTTGCCACCTTTGACAAAGAAACGCCATCCATCAATTGGTTCGAGACCGTCATCGTATCCGCTATCTTCTGATCGAACAGACAAGCAAGTATCAACACCCCGGCTATGTACAGTTGGGAGACTCAAAGCATCTTGTCTCCTTTCCAATACCATTTTCCTAACTTCTGCTTATGAACTCCAGCAGGAACGGAATCGGAAATCCTCTTGCTCGCTTCAGTGCGGAATATAATAGATTCAGCGATGTTGCTTGTTTTATGTAACCTGTTCCCTTACAATAAACCTTGACCAAGCTTGGCGTCGGCCTTCTCCAAATACGTTGCAAGTTCCGGGTTTGCACTCCGTATCTCAGCCATGTACCGGTTAAAATCGTGAACCGTGTGCGCATAAGCAGCCCCTTTCACCAAGTACATGAGATGTTTCCCTTTAAACTTTTTGACAATGTTATCTTGAAGGTGATAATAACATATTCCTCGGGTTGCCCAAGGAAACACCTTCACACACTTAATCACTTTTAATGGCCGCGTGCCGGCAGAGAGACTATCACCAGAGGCTTGTCATGAGATATACAACTAGCCAATTTTGTGAAAAACCATTCCAAGAAGGTTCATCTTCAGCATCCACGATCCCAAAAGCCAATGGGAATATCTGAAAATTGCCATCTTGTGCGGCTGCAACTAACATAACACCTCCATACTTTCCACTTAGGTGAGTTCCATCCACCACAATGACCCTTCTCTGATACTTAAAACCTTTGATAGAAGCTCCAAAAGAGAGAAATAGATACTTAAATCTTTTCTCAGAATCAAGTTCTATAGCCGTGATAGAATCAGGATTTGCAATGGAGATTTGCTCGAGATATGAAGGCAGACGCGAATACCCTTCTTCTGCTGATCCTCTCACCAATTTCTGTGCATATAACAGTGCTCTGTATGAAGTGGTGTAATCAAGCGTCATGCCAAACATGTTCTTCCATTGCATCAGTGATATGCTGTGGAGTTATCCCATCAATGATCCCAACACGATCAATGAAAAGACTACCAACATACTTGGAGTACAGTGTCTCCGCTGAGCGATTCGGTCTCCAATTGAGCATAAATGTTTTCCACATACTTTGTTACCCAAAACGTGTTTGACCCATGTTTCACACTCGCTCTGATCTTCCATCCACAACCGCTAACCCGACATATTGCACAAGGAGAGTTTTGTTGATTTGTATATTCTGAAAGAAACCTACCCCTCACTGCTGTCAACCGCAGCTCTGAAAGCAGTGCATTCCTTGCTAACAAAACTCTGGTTGACATAGATGCTGGTACAATCCGATTTTCCTCCTTCAATAGCATTTGTCTTAGCATATGTCTTTCAATTTCTTCAAAACAAATATTATCATCATCTTCCTCGTCCTCATCTAGAACCTTTCATAAAAGACTGTAATCCCCCACCATTCTGATCCGTTTCACCAACAATAGTGTTATCAGCATCCTCCTCCCCATTTTCCTCCTCCCCATTTTCCTCCTCCCCATCTTGATTTTCATCTTCAACAGACTCATTACACCAACATCTTCAAAACATTCATCACCCATCATTATCACCAACATCTTTCTTCCCATTCACCAGCTTCATCATTATCACCAACATCTTCTCCCATTCACCAGCTTCATCATTATCACCAGCTTCTTCTCTTTTCTCTGAAACCGTTTCCACCTTGCTGCGGCTTGATACACAAAGACATACTCTATGCGTTTTGAGTATCTCGAGCAAGTTTCGAACTTGTCTATCACTTGTACAATGAATGGGAGGACTGCTTGGAGTCATCATCATTTCTGCTGGTAATGAGTAGCTAATCTCCACAGTCACTGATCTCATGTCCAGGTTATAATCTTCTTGAGCCATTGCAACAGTTCACATGTTTGAATCTTCATTCAATAAAAACAATCTTGCTCCTTTGAGATCATCAACCACAAAAATCCCAACGGAAATCTCTTCAACAACCATTCTCCATACACTGCATGTAACTTAAAACATCTGCAAAATTCAAAATAAAACACATTAGTAAACATAGAGAAAATGAAGAAGTTCAACAAACATTATCGCAGACGACTTAGATTTAAGTCGTCCAGAAGACTTAAAGGTAAGTCGTCTAAAGAGGTCACTTTTGCAATTGAAATTAAAAGGGACGACTTAATTCTAAGTCGTCCGGGCTTTGTTTGTTAAAAAAAAAAATCAGACGACTTATATATAAGTCGTCTACAAAAAACGGGCTAGTTTGCATTTGACCGAATCGTGTCAGATCTTTGACTATTTCTGGACGACTTATAAATCAGTCGTCTCTGGAAAGTAAAAATTCAATATTTTATTCAAACTAGACGACTTACACGTAAGTCGTCCAGGTTAGTTTTGTAATTGAAAAAATAAAACTTGAAATTTAACTCTCCAGACGACTTAACTAAAAGTCGTCCAGCTAGACGACTTAATTTAAGGTCGTCCGGGATAAGCAAGGTTGTGGACGACTTAATTGGGAAAATTCTGGACGACTTTGCTTTCCCCCGGACGACTTTAATTAAGTCTCTGACGGACGACTTATATTATGTCGTCTGGTAAAAAATAAATTATGAAGTTTTTTTTTTCAACTACAAAACTAACCTAAGACGACTTACACGTAAGTCGTCTAGTTTAATAAAATATTGAAATTTTAACTTTCCGAGAGACGACTGAATTATAAGTCGTCCAGAAATAGTCAAAGATCTGACACGAATTCGGTCAAATGCAAAAACTAGCCTGTTTCTCGTAGACGACTTAATATAAGTCGTCTGGACTGTTTTTTTCACCAAAAAAGCTGGACGACTTAGTTTAAGTCGTCCGTTTGACCAGAAGACTCATCAGTAGTCTTCTACATACAGATGACTTACTTGTAAGTCTTCTACGCGAACAGATTTTGAAAAAAAATTCAAATTCGAACCTTCAACTAGGTGAGATGACTTTGTTTGCACACAGGGTCTTCTCCAACCACCCAGAACCTCAAACGAAAGCAACCGTAAGTCAAACGAAGAGAAATATGGCTCCAAACAATTTTGAATCAAAAGCTTCAGTTTTTGGATGAATATGGAGAGAAAGTGAAAGAAATGTTGTTTTTAGTTCATAACAATTGAAACAGAGAGAGTGTAAAGAGATTTACGTGCATTAAAGGGCATTAAAAGCTCCAAACAGTTCGTACAAGGTTGTTCCCACTATTCATGGCAGTGGCAATATTGTAAATACTTGAAGAAAATGAGGTTGAGACAGTAAAGAAGCCATTTTCGAAAAAAAAAAAAAAAAAAGGGTTAATGGCATTTTCGTAGATAAAATGCAGATGTGGGGGTAAAAACTCAAAAAAAAAATGAGTCAAAAGAAAAGGTTAGTTTTCTGTTTGAATTCAAGTTTGAGTCACTTTTGCAATAAGCCCTTTGTTATTTGTATCCTCTAATGCATATATTCGTGTTATCATTTCTCACTTTATCATATTTTACAACATGCATACTAATATGTTTTTTTAAAAATATCAAACGAAAAAAATCAAAACAAAACACACACATTATGGATATTTTAGGAAGGAGACCAACATATAATTGAAAATATTAAGAAAGCTATGTTAATAATGCATATTTTATAATGCATATATTTTACAAAACATCTTAACGTCCATCACGAAACAAAGAAAAACATAACATTTTTTTTGGAAACAAAAACATTTTTTTCAAGTTTTTTAACAAAAACTATATAAATGAAAACGTAGCTGAAACATTCTGGATGCATCAATTTTAAAACGTAACATATGTTCAAAATGTTTCCATAATTACGACCTTAAAATCTTCACAATGAATTGGCAATATGGAAGTCACGGAGAAATCTATGCTTTCAGGAAGAGGTATTATATTTAATTCACTTAGTTTCTTAATTAAATATGTAAATATTTATGCTACTCACTTTGTTTTTCCTCTTTATAGTATTGCAGACAATGGATTTTAATTTTACTAAGTGGCGATTCTGATGTTTTAATGTTTTTTAATTGTTTTTCGCTCTTTTGCTGTTTTATTATTATCGAGTTTTATTTCTTATTTTTTTTAATATTATTCAGCACTTATATTATGAAAATAGTTATGTCTTATAAGATTAAGTGAAAGACCCATTCCAAAATTTAGATAGATTCTTTATTTTGAAACAAATACAAACTCATACTATAATCTTATTTTTCTAATATGTCGATCCTCAACTTTTCAACATAAGACATGATGTTTGTTATTTGTATCCTCTAATGCATATATTCGTGTTATCCTTTCTCACTTTTATCATATTTTACACATGCATACTATATATGTTTTTTATAAAAGATCAAACGAAAAAAGTCAAAACAAAAACACACACATATGAATGTTTTAGGAAGGAGACCAACATATAATTGAAATAATATTGAGAAAGCTATGTTAGTAATGCATATTTATAATGCATATATTTTAACAAACATCTTAAACGCCCATCACGAAGCAAAATAAAAACGTAACATTTTTTTGGAAACAAAAACAATATTTCAAAATTTTTTACAAAAACTATATAAATGAAACGTAACTGAAACATTTTTGATGAGTCGATTTTAAACGTAACCTATGTTCAAAATGTTTCCATAACTACGACTTTAAAGTCTTCACAATGAAAATGGCAATATAGAAGTCACGGGAAAATCTATGCTTTGAGGAAGAGGTATTATATTAATTCACTTAGTTTCTTAATTAAATAAGTAAATATTTATGCTACTCAATTCAAAAAAAATTATTTATGCTACTAAACTTTGTTTTTCCTCTTTATAGGATTGCAGACAATGGATTTTAATTTTACTAAGCGGCGATTCTGATGTTTTAATGTTTTTTTAATTGTTTTGCGCTATTTTGCTGTTTTATTATTATCGAATTTTATTGTCTTATTTATGTTTTTTATATTATTAATAACTTATATTATGAAAATAATTATGTCTTATAAGTTTTAAGTGAAAGACACATTCCAAAATTTACATAGATTCTTTTATTTTGAAACAAATACAAACCCATACTATAATCTTATTTTATTCCAATATGTCGATCCTCAACTTTTCAACATAGGACATGATGTTTGTTATTTGTATCCTCTAATGCATATATTCGTGTTATCATTTTCTCACTTTTATCATATTTTACACATGCATACTATATATGTTTTTTTTAAAAATATCAAACGAAAAAAATCAAAACAAAAACACACACATTATGGATGTTTTAGGAAGGAGACCAACATATAATTGAAATAATATTAAGAAAGCTATGTTAATAATGCATATTTTATAATGCATATATTTTACAAACATCTTAAACGTCCATCACGAAGCAAAGTAAAAACATAACATTTTTTTGGAAACAAAAACATTTTTTTCAAGTTTTTTTAACAAAAACTATATAAATGAAAACTTAGCTGAAACATTCTTGATGCATCGATTTTAAAACGTAACATATGTTCAAAATGTTTCCATAATTACGACCTTAAAATCTTCACAATGAAAATGGAAATATGGAAGTCACGGAGAAATCTATGCTTTGAGGAAGAGGTATTATATTTAATTCACTTAGTTTCTTAATTAAATATGTAAATATTTATGCTACTAAACTTTATTTTTCCTCTTTATATGATTGCAGACAATGGATTTTAATTTTACTAAGCGGCGATTCTGATTTTTAATGTTTTTTTAATTGTTTTTCGCTCTTTTCATGTTTTATTATTATCGAGTTTTATTGTCTTATTTATGTTTTTTAATATTATTCTGCACTTATATTATGAAAATAATTATGTCTTATAAGTTTTAAGTGAAAGATCCATTCCAAAATTTAGATAGATTCTTTTATTTTGAAACAAATACAAATCCATACTATAATCTTATTTTTTCCAATATGTCGATCCTCAACTTTTCAACATAAGACATGATGTTTGTTATTTGTATCCTCTAATGCATATATTCGTGTTATCATTTTCTCACTTTTATCATATTTTACACATGCATACTATATATGTAGATTAATAATTAACAAATTAATATTATCTACGTAAAACTATTCATTATTTCTTTCACCCCGCGCAAAGCGTGGATCATATCCTAGTAATATTATTAAAAAGCCAAAAAGCCAAAGGTCATTACATACAAACTCGGTCCACCGAACCCGAGCCCAAACACCACAACAAAACAAAACAGGCCCAAAAAAAAACCAATAGTTTCCAGGCCCAAAAAAATTTTGACCTAACTCACCCCACCGCCCACCACTCCACGTATTGACACTAACCCTAAGAAGAAACGTGTGGCGGTAGTTGAAGATTCATCATCTCTGATGACTGGAAAAACGCCGTCAGGAGTATCGGCCGTCTCTCCACCGGAACGTAGCCACCAACTTTGGGATTCAGTTTCTTCGACACACGCCGGAGCTTTAGAGAGCGTCCATCGATTAAAGGACTCGAGATCTCTTCCAAGCCCGACCACCACCCACAAGTAGAAACCTTCTTACAGTGCGAGCACTTCCACGGAGACGCAAGCCGGCGATCACCACCTCAAAGGAAACGACACAGCTCCAGTGTTAAGACGCCAGTCCACCATCTATTGAAAGATGCGGGGCTAGAAACACAAGCCGGTGATGAGTGAGCTAAGAGCCTTCTCATTCCGGAGCCGAGAAAAACAGAAAAACAGGAGAGTCGATTGATCCATCCCCACCACTAAACACATACAGAAGAAATAGAAAAGAAAAAAATTATGGGGCACCGGACCGGCGGTGGCTGTGGGAGCCAAACCGCCGACCGGAAGCTTTTAATCGCGACGGAGGTCTAGAGAGAAGACAGAGCGAATGAGTTTAGAGAGAGAATATAATTACAAGTATCAAGTTTCATGTGTCGGAACTCGGGACTTATCTTAAGAAGAAATTAAAAAAACTCGGGACTAATCCATATGAAAGAACGTGAGAATATGATTTGAATCTGTTTGTTTAATTAACGACGACAAGAAACAAGAACAACGGCGAGTGAAGTGGGAGCACGAAGCATGCAAACCGACTAATCATGTTCTTGTCCTTTTCCTCAACGTTTTAACTACGTAAGCCCGCCATTTGGCAACACTTGCAGAGAGTATATTGCTTACAAAATTAGAATATTATAAAACATTTAAGGAGAACTAGATTTTGACCCGCCCTTTAAAGGGCGGGTATATTTTTTGTTTTAATTTAATTTTCATATTTGTGTTTTTTATGATTAAATTTTTATTTTTTTATTTGTAATCATATTTGTGTATAAATATTAATTTAAATAATAGAAATTTGAAAAATAATCTGGTATATGCTCTGTTAGGGCTGGGTTGCCGGTCGAACCCGCTAACCCGCGGATTTCAGTTTTGTTTTGGTCAAAAATAGGACCCGCACAATCTGCAAACAAATAATTTGTGCTGGCACCCTCCCATTAAACTTGGCAGATCCGGTATACGCTCTTTTAGGGATGGGTTGCCGGTCGAACCCGCCAAACCGGAGATTTCAATTTTGTTTTGGTCAAAAATATGATCCGCACAACCTTCAAACAAATAATTTGTACTGGCACCTGCCCATTTAATTTGGCAGTTATCAGCGGGTTATAATTTTTAAAAAATAATTATTTAATTTAATTATTATAAAAATATATTTATAATAAAAATATATATTTTTAAAATTTAAATTTCTTTTTTAAATTACCATATTTTTAAAAAATTACTTTTCTTTTTATTTTTAAAATACTTTTCGGGTTGTGGATACCTACAATCCAAAATCTACCAATCCGCACCCTTCACAAATAAAATATACATAATCCGCTTCCGGAAATCGATTTTTTCAAATATACCCACCTTTTGAACCGGAACTAAACCGCAAACCAAATACATCCAAATTTTTAAAATAAGATTATATACCCACAAATATTAATTTTATTTAGTTTCTAAATAACTATATATACTAAAATACTATTTATTAATCAAATTACCCAAATATTTTATCCATAAATTTAAAACAAAAGTTGGCATATTTATTTATTTATATGTGAACATAGTAATATAAATGCTATTAATTGTTATTGATAATATATATATACATAATGGTATGAGGCATGGGGAATCAAAGAATCAAATATTCTTTCTTTGTTTAGATATATAATTAATGTGTACGTGGTTTATTTCTACTCAAAGTTGGATTCCAAAATTATAGGAAGTAAGAGATAGGAAAGGTTATAAAATACAAAGTCTATATAATTATATGCCAAATACTGGCGGTTGTTATTCAAAAACGTGGGTTTATAAGTTGAACAAAAATATTTTCCTAGAATATAGGAAAGAGAAGTTTTAATAAACTGAAAAATTACGTGCAAGTATTGGAGTATATTTATATGTGATTAATGGTAGTTAATTAGTAAAAAGTAAAATTTAAAAAGTGGATTCAACATGATATCAACTGGTCATGCTGGAAAATTAATAGAATAGATTAAAAGGAAGGTGAAACTGCAATTATCCGAGAGTGGACAATTTAAAAATTTAAAGTCAAAGCTAATATAGAAGGCACATAATCATATCGAACCTTTCCACGTGCTAACACGATCCTTCAAAAAGACATACCTTAAACTCATGATCGAAATTAATTTGGTAAATTTTAGTGTAGCACGCAGACTTCTAGAATTCTTTTATCCGCAACAACTTTAAAATGGTAGGTTTATCATAGTCTAGTCGATAAAACGCATTTGACAAGACAAGGTCGATATAGTGTTTTGGCACCATAGTATATTTTAAACTCTACTGATAACAACGATTGTGCGGTGCGGAACAATAAATTCAAATATTGCAGTATAGTTTAATTGCAGTTTATTTTAAAAAACTAATAATGTGAAATAGTTAAAATTAGTTTAAAATAAACAATTCAAAACATAATATGAATGTTAATATGTATTGAACAATGTAACTGTGGAATATATAGAATATATTTATATTTTACATATTAAAATCTGTGGAATAAACTATAGTTCAAAATTTTTAAAATAGTAATGTATCTGCTACATATAATATATATTTTATTAATATAAAACATGTAAAAATTATAAATGAAGTATATATAACACATTTGATATTTATCATTTTTATATATATTATTTATAGTAATGAATTTTAGCTTAATTAGTTTTACCAACTAAATAATACATGTGTACAATACTAATATATTTATATATTTAAATATAATAATACTAATATTAAATGATTTTTTAAATTTATAAATAGAAATAACATATAAAATGTAACATAACAAATCAAGACTCAAATCACATCTTGTAGCATATACTAAAAATTCAAATGTATTCCACTTACTTCCGTTGAACTTTTGACCACATGCGTTTTGATTTCAATTTTTATAACATTTAATTTTTAAATAAAAATGAAAAGTTATTACTAGTAACATAGTTTAGCCTTGCCACATGTTTAGCCTTTTCTCGTATCTAAGACTGAATATTTTATCCATTAATTTTAATTTTTTCGGTCGTAAATCTCCGTACGAAACAAATAATAAATACTAAAAAATTTAAGATGGATAAAAGATCCGCTCCGACTTTTATACAAATAAATATATATCTACAATTGAATATAGAGTTTTAAATGTATAATATTATTTAACATATAATTTATTAAATTTTATTTTAAAAGTTACTTTTAAAAATATTAAATTTAAAAAGAATATAAAATCTTTATATAAAACTACAATTTTTCTTTAAAAATTATAAGAAAATTATTAATTTTAAAAATTTATAAACATATAGTTCCATTAATTATTTAATTTATAATTTTTATATAAAAGATATTTATAATATTATTGACTCCTAATATTATTGAATATATATATATCTGATATTTAAAGTTTCCAATGATATTACTGCAAATGTCAAAAGCATAAAATCAAAATTATAAATTAATGTTGCAGATTTCTTGAAAAAATATTTTTTAAGAAATTTAAAATTTGTTATGGGACATGTTTTTGAAAAAGAAAAACTTTCAAAAGATAATATTATATTTCTGTATATTGGCAGCTACTTTTATTTTTTTTGTTTTTTCCCATTAAAATGTCATATTCTAAAGGGTTGGACTTTTTTATTTATTAATTTTGATTTGATTCGTTATTCTTTCAATTCAATCTAAAAATTTCGAATATTAATAAGTCTGCAAAGTAAAAAAAATATTAAAATTAATATCCTTTAAAAACGGAATAAATCGCAAATATTAAAAATTTGAAAGTTATATATCTGATCAGCTCTGACTTTTATATAAATATATGTATATGTACAATATAGAAGTTTAAATGTATAATTTAGTTAACTATTATTTTAACATATAACTTATTAGTTTTATTTATAAAATTACTTATAGAAGTATTAAATTAAGTAATGAATATAAAATCTTCATAAAAACTATAAATCTTGTAAAATTTCATGTTTGACAAGAATATTTAGTTAATTTTTAAAAAAATTTATGAAACATATAGTTTCAATAATATTTATTTTATATTCTATATTATATTAAAGCTTCTATCTGAAAATAAATTTTTATAGTTTTGTCTAAATTTATTTACACTGAACAAAGTGGATAAGATATTCGTAAATATCTGTAAATAATCGTAATATCTGTAAATTTTCTAAATATTTTCTAAAATTAAAAAAAAAATCATAAAATTGAATATCCGTAAAATGCAAAAAAATCTCGGATACATAAAATTTGGGTAGTATTCGATAAATTTTCGGTACTATTCGATGTTACCACCCCTAATATTATTGACTCCTAGGATTTATAAGATTTTCCCCGTTTAAAGCTGAACACGCCACCCTTTCCAATTTTTCTTCAAGAAAAGAAAGCTAATAATAAAATAATAAATCGCGTTCCTTCTATAAATACACTCTCATCTGCACTATTCTCTAATCATTAAACACTGTTACAAAGTACAAACCAAGCAAAATATAAGCAAAACCGAGAAGAAGAAGAAGAAGAAGAAGAAGAAGAAGAAGAAGATGGTGAAACTGGAGAACATAAATAACATCTCCTTGTCAGATTCCGTCATCAATCTGGATCAGTAAGCTTTTTCTTTTAATTTAATTTCACTAACCGCATTGCAAAGTCATCGGCTAAAAAATCGAATAAAAATCTTTTATAAAAAAATTATTGCAGTGGAGATCCAACGGCGTATGAAGAATACTGGAGGAAGATTGGTGACAGGTGTACGGTGACGATACGTGGTTGTGATCTGATGAGTTACTTCAGCGACGTGAACAGCATGTGTTGGTTCCTTGAGCCGGAGCTTGCGGAAGCCATCAAGGAGTTGCATGATGCGGTCGGAAACGCAGCGACGGAGGATAGATACATCGTGGTTGGGACTGGTTCGACGCAGCTTTGTCAAGCGGCCGTCCATGCACTATCTTCACTCGCTGGGACCCAACCTGTTAGTGTCGTCGCCGCCGCACCTTATTATTCCGTAAGTCCCCACAACTAATAAACCAAACTCTTCTTCTCCTCCTCCTCCTCGTATATCTTTTGTTTTTAATTATTTTAAATCTTCCTTTTTATTAGTTGTTATTCAAGCAACTAACATTTAAGCAACTAACAAAAATATATTAGACTATTAAGCCGATTATTTAGCTAGTCAAATTCTGGATCAAGTCGAGATATATCTTGAATGCTTTGCTTTTGTTAATTTAAACTTTCAGTTGAGAAATAATTGTAGATATTTGAACGTGGCTCGCCATCAGAGAGCAGTTTCTTAAAATCATCTAGATAATAAACTAAATCTAAACATTACAAGAATATATAAATCATCTAGATATTCAGGATGTCATATATCAAAGAAGTAGTTTCTCCTTTTGTCTAAGTAAAATAAACGTTTAGAAATAATTCACTAGCTACGTCTTATTCTATGGTTTTCATTATAATTTTCAATCTAATGTATAAGTCGTTTTAAAATTAAAGATTACTAGATTTTGACCCGCGCTTAGAAGCGCGAAATATTTTACGATGAAAAATTTCACTAATAATATAACAAATATTTTGGTAATTTCAAAGAGTGTGTTTAGAATATTTTTGCATTTAAATCAGTGTTTTTTCATTCAACCCGATTGTGATTATACCGGTTAATCCGGAGATCTAACAATTCAATTTAAGTTTTTAAAATATTCATATTAAAAAAAATCATTAAAATCCGAGACTAACCGATTGAACTGTTGGATGACCGATATGTAATCTAATTTGATTTAAATTATAATAGTTTCATAATTTGTAATCTTATAATCCAAATTTTAAAGTTTATTATTTTGCAATTTATAAAATTATGACGTTTCTACAAAATTTTAAGAGAAATGATAGATATAAAATAACTAAGATTAATTATTGTATTGTTTGGAAACATTGATAGTAGTATAAAAATATATTGTTTGGAAACATTGATAGTAGTATAAAGAAATAAGTATATTGTTTGAAAACATGGATAATAGTATAAAGAAAGGAACATTAATAATTTAATGTAGATTTAATTATAAAGTATAAAAGTGTATTTAATTTAAAAACTTACAAAATTCCATGTTAGGTCCAACAGAATGTTTCTGTTTTAATAAGATTGATTTGTTGTGAAGATTTAGGAGGGGGGGGGGTCTCATTTATAAATAGAAGATTGGAGATCTAAAAGACACAGCGACAGACATGTATCTCGAACACTACACATCCACCAATCCTTTTCATTCTTGTACATTAAAAAAAACACTTTTCCTTCTTCATACCACATGTGCTGTGGATTCATGTGCGAAGACATCAGTAACATGCTCATGTCCCCACTTCTTTTTCTCGCTTTTACCAAAAACCATTCTTCTCTTCTTAATAATTTTATTTTGAGGATATAATATAAAATTTTAATATTGAACAGACGTATGTGGAGGAGACAACGTATGTCCGGTCGGGTATGTACAAGTGGGAAGGAGACGCGTGGGATTTCGACAAGAAAGGTCCTTACATAGAGCTGGTGACATCACCAAATAACCCAGACGGCACCATCAGAGAGACGGTGGTGAACCGTCCAGACGAGGACGAAGGCAAAGTGATCTATGACTTTGCCTATTACTGGCCACACTACACTCCCATCACTCGCCGTCAAGACCATGATATCATGCTCTTCACTTTCTCCAAGATCACCGGCCACGCTGGGTCCCGCATCGGGTAAGATATTGTGGGTTATGCATTAGTTTCTTTCATTTATGATGTGCATAAAACTAGATTTGGGTTGCACATGCATGTTTACTGAATTTGAACCTGAGTAATATGACCATTAGATTTAGGATCCTGATCATTAAACCCTTTAAACTTAATTAGAACAATATATCATTAAACCTAACGAATGGGCTTTTTAAATTTGTTTGGCTGGTGAAGGTGGGCATTAGTGAAGGACAAGGAGGTGGCAAAGAAGATGGTTGAGTACATAATTGTGAACTCCATTGGTGTGTCTAAGGAGTCACAGATTCGAACCGCTAAGATTCTCAACGTTCTTAAGGAGACATGTAAGAGCGAAACCGAGAACTTCTTCAAGTATGGTCATGAGATGATGAAGAACCGTTGGGAAAAGCTTCGTGGAGTGGTGAAGGAAAGCAATGTCTTCTGTCTTCCTAAATACCCTGAAGCTTATTGCAACTTTTTTGGCAAAACACTCGGATCTTATCCTGGTAATTAAAAGAAAATTATTCACTATAGACGACAAGTGTTTTTGTGTCGTTGTAACTGATGCTTGTTTTGTAATTTGACTAAGACGCAACGTTCGGTGTTTTGAATTTTGGTTGTAGCGTTTGCGTGGCTGGGGACGAAAGAAGAGACGGATCTGGTTAACGAATTGAGGAGACATAAGGTTATGAGCAGAGCAGGAGAGCGTTGTGGTTCTGACAAGAAGCGTGTTAGAGTCAGTATGCTTAGTCGTGAAGATGTTTTCAATGTGTTTCTCGAGAGGCTTGCCGACATGAAGCTCATTAAAAGTATTGACCTATAAAAAAGCTTTCATTTCATATGTATAGTTAATGGTTATGAAAAAGCCATATAACTAAGGGCTTTTTACTAGTAGTTTTTAGCTTATCCTGCATGAATTGTCAAACCAATTTATAATTTTATACCATAAATCACTTATCTAATTCAAATAGTAAACAAAGCTTCTATTTAGTTATATACAAATTCTAACTAAATTAAAATTTTATAAATAATATTAACTCATCATTATAATTTACTTAAATTTGTAAACTTTTATATACATGCATGTGTTTTCAAAAGATTAATTGCTTTTTGCTAATTCAATTTCAATCTATCAACACATCTTTTGTTTTCTATTTTTTTCAGAAATCAAACAACAGGTGTCATATAATTTTATATACCAACAAGTAAAGTAAAGATGTAGAACCGAAATAAATACAATTAACAAAAAAAATTTGATTTTAATTTAACTAGAACAAAACTAAATATGGTTCAATTTGGCACATATATACATCTTAATATAGTAAAATGAATAACTGAACTGATTAATTATTATGTTCAAAATCATATGTCTAATTAATATGATAACATCTTAATATTTAATAATATTTTTTCAGTAACAAGTATTTTCTATTTGCTTTCCATACGAACAGAAACAAAATGATTTGGAGTTATAAACAAATGAAAATAAAATATTGAATGATTTAGCTATTTAAAAAAAATATTTTATACTCAGTTATCAAGAATATGTAGAATTAATAAAAGTTCACTCTATGTGGACCTTTCTATATGTAAAATATATTAAGGTGGAATTTTATAATTTACTTTTAGGTAATTGGTTCCAGTTTCAACTTATCCAAATCTTAGGAATGAATCTTATAGAAAAGAATTTAAATCTAAAAGATTGATATCTATAAAATCCAATAAAATGTGCTGAATGGAAAAGAAAATAAGAAGATAATTTGTATAATAATTAAAAAACACCAGATATAAAAGAGAGGTATTTTGGAATACCTCATTGGTAAGTCACAACATCATCCTCCTCTTTCTATCTCTCTCTCTCTCTCTATTCTCTGCCATGATCGAACCCATGAGGTGGAGCACAGCCCACAAACCAAATGAGCTACACGATCAGGCACTTGTTTGGGTTAAAGGTTATATATTTATTTTATGAGTTTTGTGAGTAAAGATGATTTATTTGGGTTCAATAAGCCCATCCTGTAATAGGCTTCAAAGGAAACCATTCAGAGTGGGCCTACAGAAATTTCAGCCCCTTATTAAATAAACCTGGCTTCAAAGAATGTGACTGATCTCAGTAGGCAGACAACCTGTTTGAATTTCCTTTTTTAACGGTAACTGGTCTGATTGAATCGTCCTAAATGCTGGGATTGTGGATCATTAATTGTGATGTGACGGTGCAGATGATGTCACTGTAGCAATGGAGAGAATCAAAGGAAGGTACTGACAGTGGGACAGGCTCTAAAGAAACTTTTGAATTACATAGAGATCTCACGCAAGATGAAAATAGTTCAAAACAATCTGGAGTCTTGATCAAAAACCATACACGGAATAGAGAGAAGCATACGGAGAAAATGTCTGCCGCTATTGTTTGTTGTTGAAAACTGAGTGCTTTAAAAGAGTGGTGAATAATGTATGTAACATAAATCTGGTGAAGAAAGTGTTATTTGTGATGTGTGTTTCTTTGAGTGATTCTCTTTGTGTTGAGGACAATAGTAAAGATACAAAAGAGTCTGTGTCGGGAGAATGAACTTGGGACAGTTCTATTTGTTGTGTCACAAAAGTATATATTATATTAAAAAAAAAAACAGAGTCCATACAAAGTCTCTGGGTTTTGTTTATCCGTTTTGTAGGAGCAATAAAGAATCGATACGCATAAAGCTACAAAGAGACTTTGTTTCGTCTTTTTTTTTTGCGCTCATGATCTGATCTTGACGAGTGTCCCAAATTCACGTCAGACACACATTTGTAATCTGCTGAATATTTAATTATTTACACATATTATTTTTGTTATCGTATATAAATAAAGTAATTGCAATAAGCGCACCCAAGTCTTGCAGTTCTGTACTTTGGAGGTGACGAAACTGAGCCCAAAGTTAGGTGAGTATCAAGATTGATAACTTTTTTTTGAAGTTGTTCCTTGTGGATCACTTTCAGTTGTGGGGTTCAATCTCTACGTGGGGGAACAAGTTAATATGTTCTCTCGTGATCGACCCAAAAAGTCAAATCTCTGTTTTTTCTAGATCATGAATCTTGTGTTATGAATAGTTAGAAATAACGGTTTAGCTCTGTTTTACTTTATGATTAGTCTCGTTATAAACTCTGTTATGGTCTTTATAATTTAATTTTTTGCTTATATTGGTTTTGTAGAAGGTGTTGTTTATTAAGTATTTTGAAAGTCAAACTCTGAAAATGTCTCACAAGGCATTAGACTACGAGTCACTGAATGAAAACGTCAAGAACTGTCAGTATGCAGTCAGAGGGGAACTCTATCTCCGTGCTTCCGAGCTTCAGAAAGAAGGCAAAAAAGTAACATCTTCTTCTTGTTTATATATTTACCCTTTTGCAAATTCCTTCATGCGCTTTTTTCACCTTGCTCTTATTATTAACATGATCAATATATATATGCAGATCATTTTCACCAACGTTGGGAACCCTCATGCGTTAGGACAGAAGCCTCTTACGTTTCCTCGCCAGGTGGTTGCTCTATGCCAAGCTCCGTTTCTCCTAGACAATCCAAACGTTGGCATGATATTCCCAGCAGACGCTATTTCAAGAGCTAAGCATTATCTTTCCTTGACCTCTGGTGGTCTTGGTATGCCCTTCACCACACATAATAACTCAGTAGAGCTATCTTCTATTGCTTATGTATATATACAAGTGAAACAAATCTTGCTCTTTAAATCTTTGAATCAGGTGCTTACAGTGACTCGAGAGGCCTTCCAGGAGTTCGAAAGGAAGTTGCTGAGTTCATCCAACGGCGTGACGGGTATCCAAGCGACCCGGAACTCATATTTCTAACTGATGGAGCTAGCAAAGGTGTCATGCAAATCTTGAATTGTATCATACGCGACCAGAAAGACGGTGTAATGAACTTGTTTCCTCTCTCTCTATAGCTTTTAGCAAATTTGATATGAGACCATTAATTCTCACAAGCTTTTCTTGGTTTTGGCAGATTCTGGTTCCAGTTCCACAGTATCCACTCTACTCAGCTACCATATCTCTGTTAGGAGGCACTCTTGTTCCTTACTATCTCGAAGAGACTGACAACTGGGGGCTTGATGTTAACAATCTTCGCCAGTCTGTTTCTCAGGCTCGCTCTCAAGGGATAACAGTAAGTATATTCTTTCTCTCTCTCTCCCTCCCATATCCGTTGATGCATAGGCTTCTTTATGGTTAATGACCAGGTAAGGGCAATGGTGATCATTAACCCCGGAAACCCTACCGGTCAGTGTCTCAGCGAGGCTAACTTAAGAGAGATATTGAAGTTCTGTTGTGACGAGAGATTGGTTCTTCTTGGAGACGAAGTGTATCAGCAGAACATATACCAAGATGAGAGACCCTTCATCAGTTCCAAGAAAGTAAAAATCATTTTCATTTTGTGTTCATTACTATATATGAGAGACTAATCCTTTGTCTTAAAAAAAAGGTTTTGATGGATATGGGAGCACCGTTAAGCAAAGAAGTTCAGCTCATATCTTTCCACACAGTTTCCAAAGGATACTGGGGTGAATGTGGGCAACGAGGTGGTTACTTCGAGATGACTAATATCCCTCCTAGGGTTTGTGTGCCTGACCGTCTTTGTTTTGTTTATAACTTGTACTTCAAGTCACTGCTAATAGTTTTTTTGGTTAATGTCAGACTGTTGAGGAGATATACAAGGTTGCATCTATAGCTCTTAGTCCCAACGTCTCTGCTCAGATATTTGTAAGCTCTCTTGTTTAGTTTCTTAGTTAAATTAAAACGGTTCCTTGGCTGAAGAAAGCCTTTATGGTTTTGTCTTTATGTAGATGGGTTTAATGGTTAGTCCACCAAAGCCTGGAGACATTTCTTATGACCAATTCGTTCGTGAAAGGTATGTTAATACTCTAGATAAACATTGCATTGATGAAAGATCAAGATATCTCAGAAAAAAACTTATTTTAACAGCAAGGGAATACTAGAGTCACTGAGGAGAAGAGCAAGGATCATGACTGATGGGTTCAACAGCTGCAAGAACGTGGTATGTAACTTTACTGAAGGTGCAATGTATTCGTTTCCTCAGATAAAGTTGCCGTCCAAGGCAATCCAAGCGGCGAAACAAGCTGGTAAAGTCCCTGACGTTTTCTACTGCCTCAAGCTCTTAGAAGCCACGGGAATCTCCACTGTTCCTGGCTCTGGATTTGGACAGAAAGAAGGGTGAGTTGGAAAAAAAATTTCAGACTTGTGATTCTTGTAAATCTTCTTTTGAGGCTCAACTTGGTTTCTTGTGTTTGATTCCAGGGTGTTTCATCTGCGGACAACGATTCTGCCTGCAGAAGAAGAGATGCCAGAGATTATGGAAAGTTTCAAGAAGTTCAATGATGAGTTCATGTCTCAGTACGGTGATAGCTTTGGTTACTCAAGGATGTGACAGACATTATTATTATCAATGTACTCTCTTGAAAAGCTATATAGCCACTGTTCCTACTTTGCACAACTTTTCTTTTGGTTTTAGAATCCTTTGTATCTACTGAAACAAACAAACATAAACCATCTCATCAGTTTCATCTCTCGAGTGATGTACTAAAATGTTCTATCAGACATCTTTAAAGAAAGAGAGTTTTTATGTTTTTAGCCAAGTAAGAATAACTTAGATATTATATTATCTTATTTCACTAAAATATGTTTGAGAAGAATTTTTTTTTATTCTACACTAGATGATAATTTTTAATTTTCAATGTTAAACTTATTACTTATTATTTTATATGGACATTAATACTAGGTTTAATATTGATCAAAGTGTAATTAGATAAATAATTAATTTTTTGTTTATAAAATGTAAGAAATATATATGTAAATAATCCTTTTTTAAATGTAAAAGATATATGTAAATATTCCTTTAAAATAAATGTAAATAATCCTAAAACATCATCTAGTAAAAAGTGGAGAGAATCATCAAATAAATTTACCGTGAATTATAAAGCTTATCAAAAAGTATATTTAATGCAGAATATAAGAAGTATCAATATTATTGATCATTCCACTTGGTGAAGTTAAAAATTAAATAATTATCCAATTATTAGGTAGAGAATGATAACGATCGTTTATTTTTATTAAAACTAGATCCGGTTTCCGCGCTACGCGCGGATAAGTTGGTGTATTGTGAATTTTTATTTTAAGTTTCAATTTGTTTGTTTGGAGTATGAGCATTGAATTATCCAAAATAATGGAAATTTTGTGAATATCTTCTGATATAGTTACCAAGTCATTTGGAGATGAGAAGCTTCAATATGTACCATAAAAAATAAATATAATGTGGATCATGTGTTTGTAATCATTGGTATTAAGAAGATTTTGTTAGTTGTGATTTTTTATAATAACAATTTTTTGATATATTACTATTTTCTATGATTGGTAAGTAAGACATTTATGGTGATGGAAGTTCTTAGCTCTTTATTGTTACTTTTTAGCTCTCTCTGTTTAGTCGGTTGGTCGAAGATCAATGTTATTAGATCAGGCAGCCTAGTGACGAAGGAGATAGGAATGAGGCTAGAGATCTTGTTTCTTGAGAGCCAAGATTTCTTCAAAGAAACCATCGTCAAGAAATAGTCGTAGGTATTTAACCAGAGAACGGGTTGCTTGAAAAATAAATAAATTTTAGATAGTCGAATGGCTAATACTGGGTATTTAACTGGAGAAAAAATTTAAAATTAAACAACAATGATAAGTTTTTTAAAAAAAACTAAATAAATCCAAGTATGAAGTTATGTGTGAATGAGAATAAAAATTGAATGATGTTTGGATAGAATCTTTCTTTTGAGTTCTCCTCTTGTGGTTTTGTGTGATCTTAAATCTCACTTCATTTCATGCTTTTACTTGATCTCTTACTCGCCCTTTGAAATGCTTGATGTATTCGATTGATTTGTTGAAGTAGAAATTTGTTGCGGGTGATGAATTGAGTTGTAGCTTGCCTGCAAAATACTATATATTATTGGTTCGGTGACGGGGAAATAAATTGATTTGTTCAACATTTTCATTTGTTTGTAAAAGATTATTTACCTTTAAAAAGATTAGGAATTATCCTTGTGAAGATGACAACTTTAAATTTCCTATATTTCTTCTTCTGTAGGATGCTAAAATCTGCTGCTTGCTTATTGCACAATATGAGCTTAACCATCGTCGTCCTGAAATAAAGTTGTATTGACGAAGAAGATTTGTGATTTTGTTGCTTTCTCTTGTCTAGAATTACCTATTTAGCAACAGATCAACTGTGACCCATGTATTCCCCTCTAGAAGGTATGGACTTGTTTTTTGCATCACGAGTATTTGTCCAACAACATCTGCACATGGTTTTTCTTTTCCTTTTTAATTACGATACCATGTTTGTTTAATAGAAATTGTGCTAAGTGATTTACCTGGTAAGTAGGTGGGTGTAGTGGCTAAATGCAGTAGACTTTCGTAATTTTGAGGAGAGAAGTTTTGAACTGGAAAGATTGGACATATGTCCGTAACTTTCAACATCCTTGTTGCTTGGTCGATCCGAATGTAATACGGGAGTTAGATGAGTTTTCGTTGGCGTGAATTGTGTAGGACGAAGAATCCTGGTAATTCATATATATCTCATTCGGCTAAATAATATGGGTCATTTGGCTTAATGTTTCTGCGGAACCGACCTTCCAATAGGTGTTCATAAATTTGAACAATTATTGTGTCAAACCAATATTTTAAACCAAATATTATTAAATTGGAAATCTACATACATATGTATATGTACAATTTTAATATAGGGCTTAAATGGTGGTCGTAGCAGAGGAAGCCTGTGCAAATCTGGGTATTATGAATATGGTAATTTATGATGTCCCAAATACTCCTTATACATATCGTGATGGGGAGATTTGAAATCCCTTCTCAAAGTTGGTTGATTGTTTGAGGAATGCGATGCACGGAAAATGTCACTATAAAACATGAAATTTTGATCAAGGGTATACATTCATGATTTGGCATCCTATCAACAATAATATCTATTTATATATACTATTTTGATATTATTATGTAAATCTCATAAAATTAGGTATATAGAATGCTTAATGTAAGCAACATATCCAATTTTTTAGGTTTAAAATTTAGAACAAAATATAACTAATTATACTATATTTACAATATATTTATTATTTTCTGATTTTTTAGGATATCTTTCGTTATTATAATATTTACCATATTATTAAAGTATAAGAACATTTGGTTTTACACAGAATCATAATCAGTCGGCAAGGTTAAGTACTCTAGATGAATGGACATGAATCTCAATAGTTGCAGAAGGATTGTAATTTAAAAAAAAAATACGGGTCAATTAATCATCTCCTAACTCAAATATGTCCATAATAAATATATTAGTTTGACCAGTTTGTAAATGTTTTTACATTTTATAGAAAGGAATAAGAATAGGTTGAGGTGTGTAAATATTAGAAAAACCGATATAGAGATCTATTAATTTGATTGTAGTTTCTGCATAGTTTATTTTGATGTTATTATAAGATAAATATAAGTTTAAATATATGCATAACACTTTAAATTTAAATATATGCATGAAAATCTAAGTTTAACCATATGCATGACAGTTTGAAAGTTTAATAGCCAAATTGTTTATTATTTGATTGAAAATTATTAATTTTAATTACATATAAGATTAATAAAAAATATGGACTTCATGTAATAAGTAACAGATAACGAATATTGTTCTTTTAAACTAATACGTTTTTCTACGATGGTTTGTTAATCTTTAACTTAAAAAATTTGGTTTATTATTGTTGGTGATGTATACAGATCATCCAATCAGTTTTCTTTTTCTTTTTGAGAAAGGACCTTCGGAGCATCCAATCAGTTAATCTCTTTTATTTTTCACAACATAACTTGCCTCTGTTACAAAAGAAAAACATTTGCAAGTTAAATTGTTTTAAGAACTGATTATTATATTTGTGTGGGTGTCGGGTGTACATATTGGTCATTTTACAATAAACACCAACACACCGGCCACATTTTACTTTTAAATTTACTACAACTTTGCATATATCTAGGTATTTCTCTGGTCAAAAGCCGATAAAATCCAATAAATATATGGATTTTAATTTAAAATCAAAATAAACATAGAAAGAGATAATTTGATAAATACCCTATTTATTATTTATTTATTTTTTTGAAAATTACCTTTTATATTATGTATAACTGGTAAGACATTTTAATCCTAATTTTAATTACATTAAAACGTAAATTTTAAATTTTAAATTCGAGTTTGTCATTTTGATGTTTGAAATTGATATATGTTTGAGATAAATACATATTAGTATTTTTACAAACAACTGGATAAATTTTCTGAAAAAGATTTTATACAACAACATTGTAATAATATTTATATTCCTTATTCATACAATTTTTTAAACGTTGTCCAATAAATGAATAATTATTATTATAATTTGTTATTAGACTTTGATCCGCACATATGTGCGTGTCGCTTTTAATTTTTTAAATATATAATTTAATATAATATAGATTATAGTTATAAAATTTATAAAAGTATAATATTTTTTTTATTTTTCTTCTCTAATAAAATTTTATTTAAAATCAAAACATTAAATCATTAAAAAGTTAGCAATATTTTGTTAAAAAAAATTCTCAACATTTTTTAAAATTAAATTTTAAATTTTCAGTTAAAATTGATTTATTATTAATATCTTTATGATTATTAAGGATTTTTAGAAATGTTGTATATTTAATAGATTATGTAAACAATCAAATATATGTAATTAATAAAATGAACCTAGTATGACTTTTTCAAGGTAGATAAAAATTGTACTTTTAAAAAAAAGAAAAGATGAGTTCAAACGAAATTAGGTTTCCAAAGCTAAGAAAAAAACACTGAATCTAAATGAAACTAAGATTGAACATTCAAAATCCGATTAATCTGAAGAAACAGACACATATTTTTTCAAATACTATATTTTTTTGAGCTAATTCTTGTTGGAATTGAAAAGTTTCCATGTCTGTACACCTGAATCACTTCTCTCTGGTTTCACTTTCCATCCACCAACAATATAAAGAGAAGGAGTTAGTCATTCACTGATAAACCTCAAACATGAAACATGGAGATAATGACGGTGAAGGAATTGTCTGGGTAATGTTTTGTGGTGCAATCTCCGCCTCAAACTTAACAGAACAGCTGAGTCCAATAGTATGTTACAGTGCAAACAAAATAATGTTGACTGGAACGGTGGATGTTTGCCGGAAGCACCTGTTCGTCAAGGAGATAGTAAGCACCTGGTGAGAGGTGGCAATGATGAGAATACATGTTTAATATGATAACTGTCCCATGTTTCCCAGAGTAGACTGCAGGTGGAGCTGGATACTTCTCAGCATGATGAACCGGGTCATTCCTTGATGGGAAGTAATTGAATTGTAACTGAGCTTCTTGTAAGATAACAATATTCTAGCTTCAAGTTCAATATAAAGGTACTGATACTGTAAAAAGGCATAAATATACACTGTAAAGAGCCATATACATGTGTTTAGATGTTTTAATGCTGAGGAGTACCCTTCTTCACAAGTATACTGTAAACTCGGTTCACTTTGGTCGGATAAATCTTCAACAGGCTGTATGCATCCAACTTTTTCGTCATATTCCCTTTGAATATCTCATTGTAGTTCACTTGCTGCATTCTATAGATCATTCGCCTCGTTGCACAGTGATAGACGCTGCTCCTGCAAAAACAAATAAATAACTCTTCTTTCAGTTACAACACAAAACTCATCTCACATTTTTTCCCCGTATTTAGTATCTCAAACACTTACAACTGTGAGACAGCAGCTGCAACTCCATGAACTCTTAACGGGTCCATATCATTCACATAGCTTTAAAAGGCTTGCATAGGAGGTGTAGACCCCATTTCCCTTTGTTCTCTCGCGTCCTCTTCTTCTATACCTCTCTGCTTCAGCCAATATCGTGTCACATCCAAATAACCAAACATATAGATAGTAGCAATGTCTTTACCTTGAAATATTTGAGCCCGTTTGACCATGTAGTCCACGCCCACAACACTTTGAGTAGCTCATCGTGGTCTTCTTTTGAATGAAATGACATAAAGCTGGAAACTTTGTCATCTATTTCACATTCCAAACAGAGAAAGAAGCACCTTTCAAAAGAAAAAAATAAGAGAAGCAAACATCTTTAGAGAAATTGGATTGCAAGAGATACATACCAGAAGAGAAGGAAGAACAATCTACTATGAACTTCCAACTCCAAGCAGCATTACTGACTTCTCTTGGGTGACAAATTAATCCACGTTGATGTGACTGGATTAAAACTCTTGACCCGATGAGTAACATGTCAACGAACTGCAAGCACTATATCAGAAAGAGAGAGAACTAAACACAGATTTCACGTCAGACACGCTAGATCACAACTTTAAAGCGAATGGAGGGAAAAGAATCAGACCTTACATGGAGCTAGCTCCTTGTTCTCTTCATACAAAGTCTCATAGACCTGGTGTTCACAGCCTTATCCTTTCTACAAACAAAGAGAAGTACAAAACATTAATAACTGATCCTACAATCATGACTTGAAGCACCATTAGAGCAATTCCCAAACACTCGTTGTTCCCCAAAATTACACATGAGCTCAAATGTCACATATAAACCTAAACACCAAAATCTTAAATCTTATCCAAACATGATGAAGTTTGTAAGTGAATTATACCTCGCACAAAAGCATAGCTTCTTCAGAAGACCACCATCCTCACTTGAAATCCGAGTTTAAGTATGTATATCATCTGTTAACAAAATATTCATAGCTGGGTTAAAGAAAAACACTTGTGGTTCCAACACAACAAATAAATCTTTTGTTTACAGGAAACAGATTAGCATAATCATTTATATCAGTTTGATTAAAATTGATTGACCAACCTTCTTCGGGATCTCTCTGTTTGCGGGAACTGGATTTTTTACTGCATATATTCTCGACGGGTAGACGAAGGTGAGAGACGTCACATGGTAAGAACCTTGATGATGATGATTCAGCGGTGAAGGAGCTTCGAAGGCGACTGAGCTTTTACTGGAGGAATTGCATTTTCGATTTGACGATGGTTGAGTAAAAGTAGAGATCATGCAGTTAGGTATAGAATAAAGTGCCAATGGAGAGTTGGGATTTAAGGTTGATTTAGGTTAAAACATATAGCTTTATATAGGAGAAGGATCATAGAGAGGTGGAAAGAAACATTCGAGAATGGTTTAAAGATCATCATTTATTGAGAAGGTTATAAAAAAAAATCTTACATCGGAGAAGATGAAGTGGAAACGTCTAGAGAGAAAAACTGGAAACATGAAACAATGTAGGTTTCTCTGTCCATTCTTCACATGGGCTGGGATAGGCCAAACTGATAATTTTTATAAAGCCCATACGAAAGTTCACTATATTTCAAGTCATATTTGACGTTGCCGAAATCAGACCTCCTATTGGTCGATTTTTTTTGTCTTGTGGACAGCTTTTCCATCAATCTTATTCACCTATTAATATAGTTAGATTATGAAAACGAAGAGATAAAGTATAATCACATTATGAAAAAACAAGAGATATAATATCATTAAATAAAGTATATCACTATCGAATCTTTGATTATATATGAAGTTTATACACGGGAGAATAAAAGTAATCACCGCTATATATTAAACTAATAATTAAAGAAAACAGAGAGTCCCACCAGATCAAAATATTCCACACTTTTTTTCTTCTTCTCCGTCTCTTTCTTTTTGGCACGTTCTCCTCAAAGCTTCAATTATATACAGTTAAAGAAACCCTAAACTCAACCTTCTCTTATTGTTCCTTTTCCTGATATAGAGATAATGATAAGTAGTTATAGATAATGACATATATTGTATTTGTACTTATCGTTTCCTAAGATATCTAGGTTACTCTCTTGTATATAAACTCTACCTTGTACGTTAATAAAGTCAATACAGTTCATATTCATTACATGGTATCAGAGCAAAACGATCTTATACCTAAAATTTTTTTTACTCGTGATTAACGTGTTCTATCATGACTACTTCTACTATTGATTCTTCTACGTCTACTGGTGCTATCACGTCCGCTTCTACTGATTCCTTGACTACTACTACGGCTGGTCTCACGGCTTCTTCTACTCCTGCAACACCATACAGTCTTCATCATTCCGATAATCCAGGCTCGCTGATCACCCCTGTGATTCTCAAGGGAGATAACTACTCTGAATGGGCAACAGAGTTTTGGAATTCCTTGCAAGCCAAGCAGAAGATTGGTTTAATTGATGGATCTATTCCCAAACCATTGACAAACCCAGATCTTGCTCGATGGACTGCTGCAAACTCTATGATCGTCGGTTGGATCAGAACTTCTATTGATCCTACTGTTCGCTCTACTGTGAGTCATGTACCTGATGCCTATCTACTGTGGGAATCTCTTAAGAGGCGATTCTCTGTTACTAATGGTGTTCGCAAGCATCTCTTACAAGATGATATCACCAATTGCAAACAGAACGGAGATACTGTCTTGCAATATTATGGCCGGCTTTCTAAACTATGGGAGGAGTTACAGAACTTCCAAACTACTCAACCATGCACCTGCACTGCTTCTACTACTATTGAGAAAGAGAAAGAAGACGCCAGAGTTCATAAGTTCTTATTCGGACTTGATGCATCTCGGTTTAGCGCCATTCGCTCTCAAATTATCGATGAAGATCCACTTCCTGATCTCAACTCCGTTTATTCTCGAGTGATACGGGCTGAACAGACCATTCTCACTACTCGATCTTCTGAGATAAATCAAGACATCATCGGTTTTTCGGCTAAAACAGAGTCAACACCGACTGTTTCTTCTTCTGCAACCCGGAACCGTGATCCAAACCGCTTCTGTACACACTGCAATCGCAAGGGTCATGAGTCCTCCGAGTGCTTTCTACTGCATGGTTATCCCGACTGGTACAATGAGCAACAACGCTCTGCTCAGTCTTCTACTTCTCGTGGTCGTGGCGGACGATCAACTACCTCCGGACGTGGTCGTGGACGCTCTAATTCTCGTCCTCCTGCACCCGCTTTCTCAGGCAATGCGACAGCTTCATCTGAACAGATAGCTTCTCTCATTGCACTCCTACAGAGTCAACAAACTCAACTCTCTACCGATAAGATGTCTGGTAAAACTAAGTTAACAGATGTTATTATTGACACAGGCGCCTCTCATCACATGACTGGCGATATAAGTCTATTGCATGATATTCGTGATATACTTCCTTCCTCTGTTAGGTTCCCGAATGGTCGTGCAACTCATGCAACACGATCAGGAACACTACGTCTTAGCACAGACTATTCCTTATTTGATGTTCTATATGTTCCTGATTTCGATTGCACCTTGATCTCAGTTTCTAAACTCCTCAGACAAACGGGTTGTATCGCTATCTTTACTGATACTCTTTGTGTTTTACAGGACCGTTTTACGAGGACCCTGATTGGAGCAGGTGAGGAACGAGAGGGTGTGTATTACTTCACGGGTGTTACAGTTGCTCGAGCACATCGTACTGGCGCAGAGAAACAGTCTTCTTCAGTCCTTTGGCATCGTCGACTTGGACACCCTTCCTACCAAGTGTTATCTTCTTTACCGGTTTTAGATGGTTTTCAGTTTAATTTCGAACACACAAGTCCGTGTGATATTTGTTTTCGTGCTAAGCAAACTCGTGACAGTTTTAAAGAAAGTTTCAATAAAGCTTCAGAACCTTTTGCACTTATTCACTGTGATGTATGGGGTCCCTATCGAACTCCTGCTTCTTGCGGCTCTGTTTACTTTCTTACTGTTGTTGATGATTTCTCACGATCAGTTTGGCTTTACTTAATGCTGGAGAAATCACAAGTTGCTAGCTTACTACAAAATTTCTGCGCTATGTCTGTCCGACAGTTTGACAAGCCTGTTAAGACTGTCCGAACAGACAACGGTACTGAATTCATGGTTCTTAAAGCTTACTTTCGTTCACAAGGCATTCAGTTACAGACTTCCTGCGTTGACACACCTCAGCAAAATGGCCGCGTCGAGAGAAAACATAGACATATTCTTAATGTAGCACGCGCATGTCTTTTCCAAGCTCGTCTTCCGGTCAGCTTTTGGGGTCAGAGTGTTCTCACGGCAGCTCATTTAATCAATAGGACTCCGACTCGTCTACTCCAGGGAAAGTCTCCTTATGAAGCTCTCTTCGGTTCACCTCCTAACTACGAGGCTCTTCGGGTCTTCGGTTGCTTGTGCTACGCGCATACTCGTTCTAAAACTAAAGATAAGTTCAGTTCTCGTAGTCGTAGATGCCTATTCGTCGGCTATCCTTACGGCAAGAAGGCGTGGAACCTCTATGACTTGGACACAAACGACTTCTTTACAAGCCGCGACGTCACATTTGTTGAAACAGAGTTTCCTGGTTTTGATGACCAGTTACATGTCTCTCCTCCTCTTGCCCAAACAGATGATTACTTTGATGATTGGCTTCTTCCCTCGTCTCTACCTACTTCTACCATCACCACAACTCCTTCGTTTCCGCCATTAGTTCCTCCTACATCGGTACCTTCTACCTCTATTGCGCCTACGGAACGGCAGCAACAGGACAATATGAACTCTGTCTCTACTCCCCCTGTTGCGATTACTACTACCTCTGCTAATATACCTAATGCTTCCGCTATTCCTGCTACAACTACTCCTACTTCTATTCCTGCTGCAACCTCTACTCCTACCTCTCCGATGACAGTTCCATCAGCTACCACCCCCGTTACCTCTGTTTCTCCTTCTCACACACCACCTGTTTCTCCTACTAGAGTTCTACCCTCTATACCTCCTACTGAACCTCCTTCTCCAGGTCTCCCTGTTGTACTTGGTCGTGGTCATCGAGAAAGAAAACCTTCGGTTCTTCTTAAGAACTACATTGCTCATGCAATCTACACTCCTAATACACACTCTTCTCAATCTCCACCTGTCTCTGATAACGGTTCTTGTACTACGGCTCCAGGTAACACTCTCTACCCCATCACCGATTATTTGTCTGACGTTACTTTCTCGGATAGCCACAGAGCTTTTGTTGCAGCGGTTACTCTAGCTGTCGAACCGCGTTCATACAATGAAGCTGTCCAACATGAAGTATGGCGTAACTCTATGTCTGATGAACACGCTGCGCATATTGAGAACGGTACTTGGGATGTTACGTCTCTTCCTCCTGGCAAGAAATGCATCATTAGCATGTGGGTCTACAAAAATAAATACAATCCTGATGGTACTATATCTAGACACAAATCTCGCCTGGTCGCTTGTGGTAACAAACAAAAGGAGGGGATTGATTACAAAGAAACTTTTGCTCCTGTTGCTAAACCGTCTACTGTCCGTATTCTACTACAGATAGCCGCTGCTAGGAAGTGGGAAGTTCACCAAATGGACGTCCATAATGCGTTCTTACATGGTGATCTCCAGGAAGAAGTTTATATGCGCTTGCCTCCTGGTTTTCAAGGCTCTGATCCGACTAAGGTTGGTCGTCTTCGGAAGTCCATCTATGGACTTAAACAGGCACCTAGGTGTTGGTTCTCCAAACTTAGCGATGCTCTACTCTCCTATGGCTTTGAACAGAGTCATTCTGACTACTCCCATTTCGCATTTATACGAGGCAATATTGATCTGCACATTCTAGTTTACGTTGACGACTTCGTTATAGTCTGCAACAATCTCTCTACTCTGCATAAGTTCAAGGCTTATCTTGGTACTTGTTTTCATATGAAGGATCTCGGCAAACTCAAGTATTTTCTTGGCATTGAAGTAGCTCGTAGTAGCGATGGAATTTTCCTTTCTCAAAGAAAGTATGCCCTTGACATTGTTACTGAGACAGGTCTTCTTGGTTGTAAACCTGCCTCCACTCCTATGGAGCTTAATCACAAGCTTTTAACAGCAGATGGTCCTCCCGTCTCCGATGTTAAAGCCTATCGGCGCCTCATTGGAAGATTGATCTACCTTACTTTTACTCGTCTTGAGCTGTGCTACTCGGTCCACATCCTGTGTCAGTTCATGCATTCTCCTCTACAACCTCATTGGGACGCCGCGTTAAGAGTGGTGCGATATCTGAAAGGGTCTCTGTCTCAAGGTGTTCTTCTCCGTTCAGATTCTGATCTCCGAGTCACAGCCTATTGCGACGCTGATTGGGGTTCATGTTCTCTTTCTAGGCGTTCTATCAGTGCATACATAGTTCTACTTGGCAACTCTCCTGTCACTTGGAAGGCTAAGAAACAGGACGTCGTCTCCGCCTCCTCTGCTGAAGCAGAGTATCGTTCGATGGCTTATGCTCTACGCGAACTGAAATGGGTCAAACAGGTGCTTGTAACATTTGGCATCGATCACAAGGAGCCTATGCGCTTATTCTGCGACAGCAAATCCGCGATCTACATAGCTGCAAATCCTGTATTTCATGAGAAGACTAAACATATGGAGCGTGATTGTCATCAAGTTCGTGATGCTGTCAAAGCTAAGCTAATCACTACTGAACATATCACTACTAAGGAGCAACCTGCAGATATTCTTACCAAAGCTTTGCCTACTCCTACATTTGTTTACTTGCTGTCCAAGTTGGGGATTCTCGACGTCTCCCGCCAACTTGAGGGGGGGTATAGAGATAATGATAAGTAGTTATAGATAATGACATATATTGTATTTGTACTTATCGTTTCCTAAGATATCTAGGTTACTCTCTTGTATATAAACTCTACCTTGTACGTTAATAAAGTCAATACAGTTCATATTCATTACACCTGAGAAAAAAAAACTCAAGAGAAAAAAAACTTTCCCGCTCAAAAGTTTTACAAGTTAAATAGTAGTATTTAATACACCTCTTTTATTTTTCTCTGTTTTTAGGTCAGAAGTTTCTTGGATCAGGCCATGGAGAAGTCTAATGCAGTGACGATCTCGGTGAAAGCTCCGATTGATCCAAAACCGGAGAAAGAAGAGAAGAAAGAAGAAGAAGATGGATTCACAACTCCAACAGGGCCGCAATTTAAAATTCCGCCGCCGGTTAAGTGTCCTCCGGCTCCGAGGCGCAGCATCAACCGGAAAACGATCGACAAACGCCGGAGAAAATCTACCGGACGGAGGCTTACTTCTGTCAAAGCTCAAGACTTGAACACTATCTTTGCAAGAACACAGACATAGTTGGAGAAAGACTCCTGAGTTGCATATTTTAGTTGTTTTAGTGCGTACGTTAATGACTTCTTAACCGAAGAAATATCAGGGGGTTTTAATTTTATGCTAAGTATGTGTTTTTAGGTTACAACTTTATCTTGACTTCTTTCTTTATTGTATATTAATTAGTCTTATCGATCATTGTATTATAGATGATGATGCAACTCCTTCAGTTAGTGAACATCCTATACTTAACTTTCATCCTGCAAAACAATAAGGTTGAAGAAAAGGTATCGAGTCTTTTGATCTAGTATGTTCTGACCATAACATGTTACACTCTGTTTTCTCTGGAGACTTGAACTTGAATTCATAGTTTGAATCATTCTTTTCTTATTCCTATGTTGCATAACTATTTATCATAAATTTATTTGCTTACGATGAACAGATTCAACTTAAGGATATTCAGTTCACCACAAGTTTCCTTTTTTTGGGTTAAACCTCCAAAATCAACAATATTTGGTAAACTAGACAAAAGTTCGTTTCAATCCAATTTAACTTCTTAAAACAAACTAATGAAAAGCTTTCGAGTTTTGAGGAAAATATTTTGTCAAAAAAAAAAAAGTTTTGAGGAAAATATTCAAAACTAGGGAAAGTTGACCCACACGGCCACACAACTCAAACTACTTGAAGTCTAAATAGAGGTCTATATCATGTTTGGTAATGGTGAGTAAATTGAATAGTCAGAGCTTCGAGCTGAATAGAATCCAATGCATTATTACAACGTCAATAATTGACTTTATATTGTTATTTCATTTTATAGGAGATTTTTGTATTTATTTTTCTATTTCTTTCAGAGATTTCATATTGTAGTTTTTTTTTTGAACTCCGCTTCATATCATAGTTATTGCCATGAGGAATAATTTGATTCACAACCAAACCTCCATACCTTCGGCGACTGTGTTCAGTAACATCGACAGGGAGTTTAGAAACATCATCTCTACAAGGAGAAAGAGAAAGCAATTTGAACAGCTAATGGCTATATGGCTAAAATAGGTTAATATGCTTGCAGTTTGTAAATTGTGTCCCATTTTGTTTTTTATTTGTTTTTTGCCAAGATGGTTCACTAAGATTTTCTTTGTACTATCTATTATTCATCTACAATATTTACAATTTAGCAAAAAAAGTTATTGCCATGAGAAATTGTAGTATCATGCAAACTTTTTTTAGACAAATCACATTTTGTAGGAAAGTTTTAGACAATCACGTTCTGTAGTTCTTTTATAGAGTGGCCGAACCTTTTTTTATCCACATTGATCAATCAAACCTATTTGTTACTAGTTGAGCTAGTATTCATACCAAAGAAAACAATGTCCAGCAAAGTTTCTTTTATACTGTTGTATGATGTTTTATGCAGCAATTATGATTTAAATACTCGAGGTAATTCCCTAACCAAAGTATTTAAATAAAATTGGTCTATCATTATTTTCTGCTCAAAATGTGGTTTGCTTTGGAATTGAAATTTGAATGCGTAAAATTCCACAGTTTAAGAATTTTTGTTTGGTTCAAATTTTTTAACATTTGCACCAAAAAAGAAAAATTCCACAGTTCCGTATATATTTGTGTTTGGCAAAACTAGTTGACGTGTGTGATCAAGAAACCAGCACTTTTCATGTGTAACAAAAAGAGAGCGACTGTGTGAATGGTTAAAATGTTATTTTATTCAAAAAGTTATTATCACACAACAGGAAAACAGCATTTCAAACTATTTAAAAAACGTACACACTGCAGAAACGAATGATGATGCAACATAACAATAGTGCAAAAAACATCACCATCAACCATAAAAACGCCATAGGATCTCCGTCACCGCCCTATCAGCACTGACAATAAATCAGCCTACGCTGGACCCATGATTTTTATACAGGTTAATTTCTTCATATTTAATGATGAAAGATTTACGTACACTCACCCTCTCTCTAGAAATTCTCTCTGGCTTCTCTCTAGTTTTCCCATCGTGAACAGTGGCTCCGGTCGATGGGTGGGCTACCACAGCCACCGTCGGTCCGGTCTCCTTTGTTTTTCTCGTGCTTTCTTTTATCTTTAGCCTAGATTTATCTTCTTGTTTTCTTTTTGGTTTTTTTCTGTCTCCGGCGCCGCACCTCCTATCGGTGGACGGCCGGCTAAAGTCTCTGCCGTTGCATCTATCCAATTACGATGAACGGTCGGCTCTTGGTTTCCGCGTCGGATGGTCTTTGCGTTTTGACGGCGGCTCTGATGAAAGTTTTAGGGTTTTCTCCCTGTGTCTCGGTGGTGGTTCTTGGTTTTGCTGTCGGTTGAGAACCCGGACTGATGGGTCTATCCGGTGAAAGAGGCGATGGTGTTGTTACAAGGTTACATTTGGTGTCTATTTCTTGCCTGGAGGAGAGCTCGGTACGGTTCCGGTGAAGCTCTCCGTGGAAGAATAGACGAAGAAGAGAGGTTAGTGAGCTCCAGAAATGGTGAGATCCGGCGAATCGGTGGTAACCTCGTCGGTTCAGGCAAGCACCGACGACTTGAGTCTTGATGTGATGTTTCGGATCTCGAAGGAGGAGTGGGTGACGCGGCAAGCGCGTGAGGTTAGAGTGCAACGCGTGGGCCGTTGCGAGAGTGGTTTGACGCGTGGGCGTCGTTTCGGTTAGGGAATGATATTTCTTCTAATTTTAAAATATCTTATTTGACACTCACAAATACCTTATTTATATAAAATATTAAACAAAAAACTTTAGCAATGATATTTCTTCTTCTAATTTTAAAATAGGGAACATAAATACACAACAATAAATTTCAGGCCCAGCCCAAAACAAAATACCAATGGCACATCGTGTTTGTTTGATTGTTGTCCACTTCAGTTGAATTTTCCACGTGTCAGCGTAAGATCTCTTAGATTAACTGTTACTCATCGCACAACCGTTCGATTAAATAAGAAAAAGAAATAAAACAAACGCGGAAAAAAAAAAGAAAGGAAGAAAAAAAAGCGAATCCGTTTACTTACCTCTCTTGACTCCACGCGAAAAAAATCGACGCGGTGGTCTTTCGTCGGAGAAGGAGAAGAAGAAGATGAAGCAGAGGACATGGCCATGCCCATCCGAAGGATCTCGATTCACCTCCCTTCCCTTTTCAAAACTCCACGAGAAACGAAGCAGATTCTCCTCCTCCTCCTCCATCAAAGCAACGGCGTCAAAGTCAACCTCCCCGCCTCCACCATCGCACGACGACACCGCCGGAGACTTCTCGGCCCTCCCCTTCGACATACTGACGAAAATCGCGGCGCCGCTGAGCCTGCCGAACCTCCAGGCGGCGTCGTCGGTGTGCAGGTCGTGGAGGGAGGCGCTCCTCCCGCTGAGGGAGTCGATGCTGCTCCTCCGGTGGGGGAAACGGTTCAAGCACGGGCGTGGAGGCGTCAAGGCGAATCTGGACAAGGCGCTTGACTCGTTTCTGAAAGGAGCCGCGCGTGGATCCACGCTCGCGATGGTCGACGCGGGGCTCGTGTACTGGGAGAAAGGGGAGAAGGAGAGAGCGGTGGGGTTGTACCGGAGGGCGGCGGAGCTTGGTGATGCCGTTGGTCAGTGTAATTTGGGGATCTCTTATCTCCAAGGTATAACGGATTCTTGATTTTTTAAGGTGTTGTTGTAATTTAGGGATTAGAGTTTGAATTTTGGTTCCTTTTCTTTTTTTTTTAATCTGCAGCTCAACCCTCAGATCCTAAGGAAGCGATGAAGTGGTTGAAACAATCTGCAGAAAATGGTTATGTTAGAGCACAGTATCAGATAGCTCTTTGTCTACACCAAGGCCGTGTCGTGCAGACCAATCTGCTAGAAGCTGTATGTTGCCTTCTCTCTTATCTAGTTGAGATTCTAAATATAGAATGAAAGTTGCGTCTTTATGTATATTGATGGCTGGCTGCACACACTCAATGGAGTCTGATAATGCTATGTTTGTTAGTTCATTTGTGGAAATGCTTTTTCTTGTTGTTGTTATTCACAAATATGAAGCTGTATGTGCATTCTTATTCTTCTGATTCTTTCTTTCTTTGTCTAGTTGAGTTTCTATATATATATATGTCTTCATGTGATGGGGTGCCGCAATCTCGATTAAATTGCATCTTTTTGTATATTTATTGCCGCAAATACTCAGTGTAATCTGTGTTTGGACATGTGCCATAAGTTCATTTGTGGAAATGTTTTGACTTGTGTCTTATCCAGAAGGCTTTAGTATCTTTCATGTGATTGGATTTTTTTTTTTCCTTTTTGATAGACTAAATGGTACCTAAAGGCAGCAGAAGGTGGGTATGTACGAGCTATGTACAACGTTTCGCTTTGTTACTCGGTTGGGGAAGGGTTACCACAAAACCGTAAGCTAGCAAGAAGGTGGATGAAACGCGCAGCTGATCACGGCCATAGTAAAGCTCAGTTTGAGCACGGCCTTGCCCTATTCTCTGTAAGCATCTCACCTCAATCAAAACGGACACCATTCTTAGAATTCTACTTTTGATATAGATCATGTATAGAATTGGATTTCGATTTTAGGTTTTTTTTTTTTTGGCAACGATTTCGATTTTAGGTTTATGTGAGTAGAATTGGAGATTGAGCTGATGAATATTTATATGATTTTGATGAGCAGGAAGGAGCGCTGTTGAAAGCTGTGATGTACTTAGAACTCGCTCAGCGTGGTGGAGAAACGGGTGCGGGTCACGTCAAGGAAGTTATACACCAACAGCTTTCTGCAACAACTTCTCGTGATCATGCCATAAACCAAGCCAATAACTGGCGTGCGTTGCCAGCTACTCGCTGAGATCTCATCCATCTTTTGAGTACATATACAGTGAGTGGTCATAGTATTTGGCTCTTTGTAATAACAGTTTGGTGATGCGAAATAACATATTTGAAATTTGCGCAACTTTTTCCCCAAACTTAGCAGCTAATGTGACTCGACCTTTCATAAATCCAACAACATCAACAACAAAGCTAATGAACGATAAGGGAACTAGTAGTGACGGTCCATATGAAAACAACCTTCTAACAGTACCTCTTATGTAAAATGGTTCCGTAAAAGACGAAAGAAGATTTTGGAAGAATTAAATCCTTGCAACAGCTTATTTGGAATTCTTTCAATGTTTGTCGCTTCCGGATCATATTTATACATTGAGGTTCATACGTTAAACTGGTCTTAAGGATATATAAAGAGAACATAATTTGGTGGATGTTTTACCATATCTTAACAAGTTAGTACGATGAGACACTAAATAACTGATCATGCTTGCTCAAGTTCCGAATTACAAATGTTAGAATTTCTACAACTTTACGTGACTGATACGCGCATCTAATCAACTCCAGTCTAAACAACTATTAATAACCGACACATCTAACATTTGACGAAGCGAATACATAACCACAAGAGAGAAATGCACTATGGATGCAGGAATCAGTCGAAGATGGGCTGAAAATGATCAAACCACATAAGCAGTTCTTAACCACGAATCAATTAAGATCACAATAATACCAGAATAATGAACACAATGACCTACTAAGAACGTAATCGCAATTCTAAATCCACCAAAATTACGTAAACACATCAAAAACAAGCGAAAAAAGTAAGGCAAATATTCCAGAAGCTCAATGTGATAACAACCATGTTCCAAAATCCAAAACAGGACAAGTCTTAGCAAAAACTCAAAAACAAAAAGCAAAAACAAAAGATAAATTTGCAGATAAACCTAAGCAGTGAGCACCACGGCACCACCAGCTTCCTTGATCTTCTTCTCAGCAGTCTTCGAGATCAGCTTCGCCTTCACCACAAAAGGCTTGCCCTCAGGCAAATGACCTTTCCCGAGCACCTTAAAGAACCCATGCTGCGTCACATCGATCATCGGCACCTTATCCTTGGTGGCCTTGGCCTTCACATCCTCAGGAACCAGCGACCAGAGCCTGTCAAGGTTGACGATCGGGTTGTAGAACTTGTTGCGGAGCTTGTGGAAGTACCTCATACCGACTTTGCCGAAGTAACCGGGATGGTACTTGTCGAAGAGGATCCTGTGGTGGTGCATACCTCCTGCGTTACCGCGACCTCCGGGATGCTTGCGGTGCTTCCCGATACGACCGTGTCCGGCGCTGACGTGACCGCGCTTCTTCCTGTTCTTCCTGAGTCTGGTCGTCATTTCACGGCGATCTCTCTCGACAACTTCTTTTCCTCCTGCGTGCGGCTAGGGCTTTCTGCAGATGAAGAAGCGCACATTTATATAACTAGAGGGAAGGGATGTTCACTCACTCTCTTGAGCTTTTCCTAGGGTTTACATGTTTTAGCTGGGCTCTTGAGTGATATGGGCCTAGTGCGGTATAAGAAGCCTAATCATAAAATATCTCTTTTCATTGTGAGCCTTGCTCTAGAAACGACGCCGTTGAAAGAAAAGATTTCAATGGAAGAGGAGCGTCACCGCCTAGGTTTTTTTATAGTTTGTTTGAGGGTTTAAAAGGAAAACACTGAAGTCGACACTAAACGCGGTTCCTGGATTGAACACAACGAATATGATCAAAATTGTTGAAAGTAAGCGTTGATCCATATTGATCCGCGTAAAATTGTCCAATTCTCGTTTAATTTTCGAGTTGACCGCTTTTTTTGTTTGTATAATATTAAAACACAATTAATTATTTTAAATTATTATTAATAGATTTTATGTAATTATTCATTATAAAATCATTAAAATTAGCTACTAAATCCAAAACAAACACATATATGCATTTAGAAAAATTTTCGTACGAAACACACTTGAATCTAAAAATTCGAGAAATAAAAAAAAAATAGTTTAGAATTATAAAAAATTGTATAATTATGTCTAAACATATTATAGATATATAAATTATATTTAAAATTAGGCTTTGTGTATTCTCCAAATTTTCCTTAATTTTTCGATAATCTGATAGGTCTTGGCGGCTAGCTTAGTTTTGAACAGGTAAAACACTGATAGAATTAACGAAGTCAAAAGCAGACAGTTAATGGGCCGAGCCAATTTGATTGTAATGGGCTTTAAACTAGAAAAGAAACCGAATGATTATCTTCTATGTCGCGTGCACGCTTAGTCATTTCACAGATAACCAATTCTCTGCGGTGGAAAGGAAGTGAAATCGAAATCGAAATCGAGATCAATCCAATCAAACCCTAGCGAGCGTACGAAGATGCCGAAGAAGATGGGAGTCAACAGCAAGGCGGAGGTCGCGAGATCCCGAAAGAACGCGGCGGAGGCGGAGCAGAAGGATCGGCAGACCCGGGAGAAGGAGGAGCAGTACTGGCGCGAGGCGGAGGGCCCCAAATCGAAGGCGGCGAAGAAGCGGGAGGAGGACGCTGAGAAGAAGGCCGAGACCGCGGCCAAGAAGGCGGAGGCGAGGCGTCTGGCGGAGCAGGAGGAGAGGGAGCTGGAAAAGGCCCTGAAGAAGCCGGACAAGAAGGTCAGCCGCGTCTCGGCCCCGGTCCCGAAGGTGACGGAGGCGGAGCTCGTCAGGAGGAGAGAGGAGGAGCAGGCGGCGCTGGCGAAGAAAGCGGAGGAGTCGAAGAAGAAACAGGCGAGGATGGCGGCGGAGGAGGAGTACGAGAAGATGGTGTTGGTGTCCAATACGAACAGGGATGATTCGGTCATCGATGCAAGGACCGTTGATGAGGCGCTCGCAAAGATGAGCGTCGGGGATAGTCTCCCCGTTGATCGACACCCGGAGAAAAGGCTCAAGGCTTCCTTTAAGGTTTATTATCCATAGGGATCCACGTGTGAATGTGATTAGTAGAGTCTATGTTGTTGCAACTGAGAATTGATTTGATTTGATGTGTATAGGCTTATGAAGAAGCTGAGATGCCAAGGCTGAAGGAGGAGAAGCCAGGTCTTACTCACACTCAGTACAAGGACTTGATTTGGAAGATGTGGAAGAAGTCTCCTGATAATCCTCTTAACCAGGTTAACTTAAATAACATATTCATACCAAAAAGTTAGCAAGATAGAATAGAATAGGGATTGTTGAAAACAATGGGGAAGCTGAACTATATGCGTTGAACAGGCTGCTGCTGCTGCTGAGTGAATTGCAAATCGTAAACAGAGCAAAGGGAAGGTCTCATAAGGGGGGAAGAGAGGATATGATGTCAAGTGTGAGACTTTTGTGTGAGGTGCTTATGGCATATTTTGCTTGACATTTGTTGCTTTGTGTAAAAACTATAATATGATATAAGTAGTAGGTAAATGGATAGTAGATACATCTTGAATACTGTCTTGTTACCTTTCTTCCAGTGTACAAGAGATAAGCAAGGTCTCTAGAATCTTGTTCACTCTTTGCGTTTATTGAGATGGAATTTGCGTCTAGAGAAATATGCTTTGTCTTCAGTTTAGGCCTTTTATTTCCCTGCCGTTTAGAAACAGCAGGTAGTTAACCGCAAGAAAACGCTCGTAGTTAAACGTTAACAGAAAAAAAAACTCGTCAGACCGAGAACCCAGCTAGCTGGATTGTCACTCACATGAAGAAAAGCTGCAACCCATATCAGCAGGAGGTAACTTTGTGCAGACAGGTACTTGGAACATGGTACATTCGAGCTCCTAGTCAAGCAATCTATGTGTGTTTCATTGTAACTTGAAACTCCAGGGTTCCTCATGTTGTGTTCCTCACGTGGATTAGACACTACGGAGTGATCCTTCTCCTTGCGTTTTTTCTCTCTAAGCAGGAAACGAGAGTTTTGTTAAAACTTGGAAACATTGATTAGGCTATTTAAACCCCTCCAGAACTTTTATTGTGTACCTTTCTTAGGCAAATATGTTGATTGTTTGCTTTAGAACGCTCGGTGGTCAAATCTGTGATAGGATCCTCGTGCTTTTTTTAGGTTCCATATTTTTCACAAAATATTTATAAAATAAGTTTATTTATATATAGTATTTGACTATTTGTTTTGAAGTAAACCAAACCACTCTATAATTGGAGTTGTGTCTGAAGTCAAAAACAGTGACATTGTGTCTGCATCTGCGTGCGAAGTCGTTAGGCGAATTTGCACAAAGTTTTAGAACCCTAAGTTTACTTTCTGATGGAGAAGAAGAAGACTGGAATTATTATAATAAAATATTAAAACACACATTTTTCTTGAAGATGACGAAAAGCGTTCACATGTCTTCTTCTTCTTCATTCTCCCGCTGGAGTTTTCGGTACTTCTCCATTCTCCATTGCCTTTTCCGTTAAAGTTCCATTCTTTTAGTTTCCCCCTTTTTTATTTTTCTTACTAGCACCCATTCTTTCCTCTTCGATTCTCAATGAAGAAGCTCAAGGTTCATTTCTCTCTCTCTCTCTAACATCTTAAGATCTTGTCTTCACTTGGTCTGAAATCTTTTTTTTACAGGGACTTGGAGGAGCTGGGCTGATATCTGTTTGGCTATCTGGGTTCCTCCTAATCGCTCTCTCCTTCTACGGCACTCTGCTTCTCTCCCCTTCTCTCAATAACCCTTCCTTTCACCAAGAGTCTTCCACTGCTCCAAGGATCACCATTTTCACCGCTCTCCACAGCTCCTCCTCTTCCTTTATTAGCCAAGCTATTCGCTCATGGCTAGCTTTGTCTTCCCAAGTCACAGTTGTTATATTCACTCAACACAACAACTACTCTTCCTCCTTCACCGACACTTTTGGCTCCCGTCTTCTTCTTGATTCCACCATCGATTTCACGTAAAAAAAAAAGCTCTCTTCTCTTTTCCCTATCAAATGATTGGTTCTCCTCCGTTAGCTGAATATTCTTGTCTCGATAACTGTTAGGTTTCTTGGTACTCCGTTCTTACACTCAATGCTGGCGAGAACCGAAGCTTATGTATCCGACGTATCTGTCCTAATAGATCCACACACTCTTCTTCTCCCAGATTTCATCTCTTCTTTAAACCACGCTCACGAACTTGATCGTGACTGGCTTCTTGTTTCTTCCTCGGTCAACATCCCTCGTTTCCCCTTCCACTGGGACGAAACAGGACGTTCCTGGCGTTATCAGGACAATGGCAAAAGAGTTAGATTCGGAGAGGTAATATAATGAAAGGAAGCCAAACTTTTATAATTGGTAAATTGATTCTCTGATCTGATCAAACAAACTCTCTGTTTCTACAAAAACAGTTGCAGAAGATGATAAGTCAATTAAATTCTAGTGGAGGAAACATGATTATGGCATGGAACAACAACGTTGATTCCCCTTTGCACTGTGGAGTGCTTCCACCTTTCTTGTACCAAAGAGGAACTCACAATCAATGGATCGTCAACGAGGCTATGTCATGTAAAAGAAGGTTTGTGTTTGACGCCTCTTCCACCGTGTCCAGCGTTCTCCTAGACAATGTCACAGAACCCAAAACAAGAAACTGGGAGTATATAGGCAACTCCCATCTCGGGAAGCTCTACGGGTCCTTGTCCAAGTCTTATGCCTTACCAAAGCTTCTGAAGTGTAACAAGCGTTACGTATTCGTTACTGCTTCGGATGGGTTAAACGTAGGCTTTAGGAGACGAGAGAAGATCTCAGCTTGTGTTAGCAGAAGTAAATCAAGAAGCTTGAAGTTGGATCCTGTGAAGAAAGATCAGGCACTGCCACCGTTGAAGTTTCCTTATGACCTTGAGTCTCTTCTCCCTTTAGTTGCGGACAAGAACAGAACCGTCGTTCTTTCAGTTGCTGGGTTTAGTTACAAGGACATGCTGATGAGTTGGGTCTGCAGGGCACGCCGCCTCGCGGTTCCGAACTTCTTGGTCTGTGCACTTGATGACGAAACTTACCAGTTTGCTATATTGCAGGTAACGGAAATAAGTAGTCTCTTTGCTTTACTCCTTGTTACTACATTTGAACAGAGGTTTGATAATTAGTTGGGGTCTTGTTGTGTTCAGGGTCTGCCAGTTTTCTTTGATCCATACGCACCAAAGAACATTAGCTTCAATGATTGTCACTTTGGTTCAAAGTGTTTCCAGAGAGTGACTAAAGTTAAGTCAAGAACAGTTTTGAAGATACTTAAGATGGGCTACAACGTTCTCTTGAGCGATGTGGATGTGTATTGGTTCAGAAACCCATTGCCTCTGCTTCACTCTTTTGGTCCTTCTGTTCTCGTTGCACAGTCTGATGAATACAACACAACAGGTTATATATGATTACATGAATCCAATGTTTAAAGAAACCGTTAGGTGGTAGTTAGACCTTTATAGAAGATTATTGATTAGGAGGACACACCTAAATAGTTTGTTTAGGTCCTATTGGATTGATGTTTTTGGGAATTTATTTCTTTCTTTTTAGATTTTCGGTTTTATGTTTTTATCGATATTATTAGATTTATTCTTTATTCGATTTATGGTTATTTATCGGATTTATGGTGTTCAGTTTGACTTTTGAAAAGTAATAAATAGAGATTTTAGAAGATTATTATTTATTATTTTATTTCGGAAAATCTGAATATTACTAAACTGAACTTAGAACACGACCAACCTTTGTCAAAAAAACTAATGAGTTGAGTTTGTTTTTTTTTTTTTGGTTTTTGCAGTACCAATAAACCGACCAAGACGGTTGAACTCAGGATTCTATTTCGCGCGTTCAGATGGACCAACCATAGCAGCAATGGAGAAAGTGGTTAAACATGCTGCGACCTCTGGTCTATCAGAGCAGCCTAGCTTCTACGATACACTGTGTGGGGAAGGTGGAGTCCACCGTTTAGGAGACGATAGATGCGTTGAGCCGGAGACGAACCTGACTGTTCATTTCTTGAACAGAGACTTGTTTCCTAACGGAGCTTACGGTGATCTATGGATGAAGGAAGATGTGAGAGCAGAGTGTGAGAAGAAGCATTGCTACGTTTTGCATAATAACTGGATCAGTGGGAGATTGAAGAAACTTGAACGCCAGATGATGAAAGGTCTGTGGGACTATGACGCATCCATGAGGATGTGTGTGTAGAGAGGCTAAAGATAAAAGAGTAAAGGTTATACAAAAAAAAATATACGTCATTTGAAGTCATCTTAGTTTTGAGTATAGTTATACGAAAAAATGTATTTATTTGTTGTATTGTTCTATGAAATAGTTTTAGGATATATGAACTTGTAAGCTGCAACTTATTTGAAATGAAACATTTATAGGATGTTGGTGTTTTTGCACACACTACGTTTATATGTTTTCATTTGTCAGCCTCTGATTGAGATTGAAGTTCTATATAAACTCCACAATGATATAATCGACGATTTTGATTATTGTTAAAAAAAATTGATTATGCATATTCATTCTTATAAAAGCAAATTGATTTGACCAATGTGCTTGCTCAGCCAAGATTTGGAGCCACTTAACTGCTAGTCTGCTAGGACATTATTTTTCCACGGACTGGACTTCTATTGTTCAGGTTTTGTCTAAGAACGACCCTGGACAGACACTACATGTTTTTTTGCTTCTTATGCATTTCAGATTACTAACCACTCTATTCGGAAGGAAAGAATTTGTCATAATCATGGTATACCTCTTTATCTGTCATCTCTCTGCACAAGATTATCGACAAAAACAATAGAAATCATCTCCTTTGGCTAGTTAACTCAACTCTCGCAAGAAGGAACATAGTATAAGATAGATGCTTGTAAATTTTTTAAACATCATTCTAGGTAGTTACACGTAAAGTAAAACAGAGCTTTTGATGAATACAATTTGGCATGTTCATTTAAAAAAAAAAGCAGATTATGTAAGTGCCTAGTAAAATATCTACACACTTGTGTTGTACTCAAGAATGTAAGTGCCTAGTAAAATATCTACTCACTAGTAAAATATCTACTTAAGAATTTTACGACATTAATGCAAATCTTCGAGGTCGTTGTGGCTTTTCAAGGGACCCGGGTTGCACAAGACAAGAGAACCTACACGACAATGGAAGATATCAAATAGCGTTTGCAAGAAGAAACGAAAGAAAAAATAAATCAAATTATTGTTTCTTAATGGAAAAGATATTGAATAAATATCTAAAACTTTTGCTGTAGCACTGAAAACGATATCTTTATGTGCGTCAAGACTTTCAAGTCCTTCCAACTCCACGTGTCGAACAAAATGGAATCTGATTGTTCTTTTATGGCTTCTTTGTACTATGAAGTTTTGCACCTTTTTCTTTTCTATTTCTTTTTCAAGATTCACAAGAATATCTCTAAAATACATAACGTCGGCCAAACTGTTTTTTTTTTTTAAATTAAAAATAATAATTCTAATAAATTTAGGGACACACACGCACTAAAAGAGAATATACCATATATATTTCCTCGGTTCACAGTTCACACACCTTTATATTTCATGAAAACACTCTCTATTGAATCTTATGTATTAGCTTGAACCAAAGCCATACACCACACTACTCTCTCCTCTGAGCTTGCCAAATAACCATAAATAGCAATGACCACCGTTAAATTCCTCTGTAGCTACGGCGGGAGAATCATCCCTCGTTATCCCGACAGCAAGCTACGTTACTACGGCGGCCATACACGTGTCCTCTCCGTACAACGCTCCATATCCTTTGCCGGTAAGCTTTTTTTTTTCTCTTCCCTTTTTTTCAAGTTCATTACTCTTTCGTAAGATTCTTATGGTCATTTTAAAAACAGAGCTGGCGATGAAACTCGGTGAGATATGCGGGACGAAGGTGATGAGTCTTCGTTGTCAGTTACCAACGGATGATCTCGACGCGCTTGTCACCGTATCCTCCGACGAGGATCTAAGCAACCTCATGGAGGAATATGATCTCGCTACTACGACGGCGTTTAAGATCCGTGTGTTCCTTTCTCCTCCGCTTTCAACCATTTCGTCTTCTTCCTCGGACTCATCTAACTCTCGCTCTCGCTCTCCTTCGTCTCCGTCGACTGTGAACCCGAAAACATGTCCGGTCTGTGCCGAGAGATCGCATCATCGCAACACAAACAAGGGATGCTACGTTCGAAGATGTCGGAGCCATGATCAGTTATATCTTATCCGATACTGATCACTAGAATACTTGAATTCTTAGGAGTTATATTATCTAACACCGTGAGGATCAGTTTCATATAAGCCAAAAGGGAACTCGAGAGTTTTCTATTTTAGTAATTTTATGACCAAAAGATCATGAAAATCACAAAACAGAATCGAGTTAGAAACACGATAATATAAGGTTGAAAAACGTTTTTTAAAATGGTTAAGTAAAAGATGAATTCAAGGAGTTATAAATAGTCCGTAATTAAGGTTATATATGAAACTAAAACGTAACAGACTATAGTTTTTTTTGTGTGGCAGCTTGGATCCATCTCTGGGGATATACATGTATCATTTAACTGATGTAATTAAGAGCTTTAATTTCACTTTTATTATTATACTAGATTTTGATCCGCGCTTTCAAAGCGCGGGATTTGTTTCTTTTGAAATTGTGGTCAAATTTTGTTAATTATAAGATTATGCATTTTTTATATACGATAATCTTTTTTTCAATTTTGTTGATTTTTTATGTATTTAAAAGATACTTATATGTTGGACTGGACATGATATGAAAAGATGTAATTATGATCATAGAAATTGTTTCATGAGATTAAAAATTTTCAAATTTTTATTCTTAATAATTAAATGTAATTTATTTTTATTAGTAATTTTTATTAAATGTAACCTATAAACTTTAAAAAGAGATCGTTTTTAATGGATAATGAAAAATACAAAATTATATTCTATACAAATGGGTCTCAGGGGTAAAAATGGGTTTGCATTTATTAAATAAACACGGTCTAATATCATAAAATATGATTTTATGACCGTTTTGTTTTCAGAAAAAAAAAAGAAAATAACGTTTTTTAGGTTTCTTGATATTTTCTTAAACTTTTTCGACGATTTCATTCATGGGATAAACCAAGATAAGACTCTGATAACGTAAGTTATATTACATTGTATTTTTATATGAACATATTATATATATTTAACTGTAAGTTAAAATTTGTATTGTCATTTTCATATAATATTAATTTTGAATCACTATGATTATAATCATATTATTCGTATGAGTCATATAACAACCAATTGTTTTTCAAATTGTAACATTAATTTGTATAAGCCTTATTTTTGTGATGTAGGAAAAATATATGGCTGTAGAAGTATATTCATACTATCTTTATTTTTATATTTAATTTTTATAACTACAACTGATACATTACAAAAAATATTCTACAAACTAAATTTACAGCACATATTTTAAAACTACAACACAACCAATCACCTCAATAGTTGTGTTGTTTGTACTCATAGTTTTAATTAAACGGAATGAAATTTATAGTTTTTGTATTGTTTATATCTCTTGATTTAATTAGTAGAGATGAATATTAAATTATACTCATTTTAATAATAAACTTCAACCAAAACTTATAAAATCTCTAATATTCAAAACAAAATCTTACAAAAATTTCATGTTTTATTTTATCTTTTAAGAATAAAAGTAACTGAATTTTGGGTAATCTGAATTTTGTATAGTATTAGTTAGATTATTTTCTGAATTTTTAAAGTAATTATTTTATTTTATTCTACTTTTATAAATTTAAAATATTATAAAAATTACTTAATTTTATTTTAAAACTTAAAATAAAATTTTATTTTTTTAAAAAGTCGTTTGAAACTTATTTAATATTTTGACTAAAATTAGTATAGTTTAGGTATTAAAATGAGCACAATTTTAATTCGGTTACACCATTTAAGACAAATCGTATATATAATTAATGTTTATATTTTATTGAAAGATTTTGCTTGATGAATATGACATATGCCTAATATTAAAAAAAAATGGTAAACCATTCCCCGGAGAGAGAATGTGAAAGCTCCAATGGCTACGCGTTGTGGAAATCTGGTGTGGTGCAGAATTCAAACTCGGGTCCCTTGGGAATCCACGGAACGCCTTCACCACCCGACCACAGACTATGCCTAATATTATGTCTGCATTTAGTGATGATGTTAGATTTAGTTACTATATTTTAGGAGATTCATATAAATTTTACTTTCTAAAATCTGTTATATAAATTGTTTAGTATTTGACTATTTAATGATTTTTCTTGGTGGATAAGATTTTTCATATGACAATATCTAAAATTTCAACAAACTATGTCAGTTTTTTTGGTTAAATTATATAATATGGATGTTTCTTATAACAACCTTTTTAAAAAAATGGAACATTAATTTGTATAAGCATAATATCAAACTTAGGGTTTATATATATGTTAGGGTTTAGGGTTTGTGTAGCTCAAAAATATACATTCTCGGTTTAGGGTATGAACCATAAATTTTAAGGTGTAAAGTGAATTATAAATAAATATTTACGGTTAGGGTTTATGTAGTTCAAAGTTCAAACATATACATTCTCGGTTCATAAATTTTAGGGTGTAAAGTGAATTTTAAATAATCAATATTTAAGGTATGGAGTACTTTGAACTTTTTTTATACTGTTTCAATGTAATTAGTTAGTGTTATTAAATTTAATTGGCTTGGAAAAAAGTGACAGAAATGGAAATATATATTAAATACTGCTGTAATGCTATCGGTTGATATTGAAGATGAATCACGATGATTTATAGTTATTGCTGGCATTTTCTATTTTATTTTTTTAAAGAAAAAAAAGTAGTGACATTGTCTTGTAAATAACTCAAAAAATCAATGGCAAAAAGCTATTAGGTATTTTACTTTATACTAAAAAGCTATTAGGTATTTTACTTTAATAGTATAGATATCACTGAAAAGATGGGTTACACAAAAAGTTATATTGGTCCGACAATATTAACACAGATGCTTTTTAAGACGTTAATATTCAAATTTTGGCCATACAAGACATCCAAGAAGCAAGGTTCAGATATTGAGTACACCACTTTGCAACAGTCTTTTCCTAGCCATCTGAAATCATTTGCCGCCGCTAATTTCAACGAATCATGACATCCCGGTTCTTTGTCGATGGCCGAACAATACTTCATCTTAGCAGCTACTTCCGATTGTTGGAACACCAATGCCGTGAGGATTAGGGCTAACAAGAAAAAGATCGATTTAGATGGGTTAGTATTCATTTTTGGAGGGTTAAATAATGACTAGCTAGTATAAAGAGGACTAGCTAGTATCAGGAGTTCAGATCTTTTGTTTCGGTGAATAAATGAAAATGGTTTACTTTATATATAGAAGATAGATGAAAATAGTATGGCTATAAAAAGAATTCAATGATAACCATTGACTTATTGACTGCTGAAGATAGGGATGTAAAAAAGAAGATACCCATTGACTATAGAAGAAACTGATAAAAAGACATCCCTCATTTTACGGTAATCTTCTCATTTTTCCCCGATTGTTAAACATATAAAGGAACACCAGTTAAGAACTAATAATCTAGAATAGAGGGAAAAGAACAGAGAGAAAGGGAGTTATGATCTATGAACCAATAAACTCTATTCCTAACAATCAAAACTATTATTGAGAAGAAAAAATTAGAAGTCAAGTAAAAACAGAATCTGCTATATATGACTGTATCAACGATATCAACGTGGTGCATGAATTGGCCCCCACATTATTTTTGAACATCTTTTTTTTTTGAGAGAAGCATATTCTTAACTAGGATTTTCAAAATTCGTTTCTTCGTGTTAGTACACATGTTCGGTGATGAAATACATTTCGTTTCCAAGTAACATATATAGTAGAACCAATGTGGGAGCATTAATTTCAGCAGAATAGAAAATGTATATTGAAATTTATCACTTTTTTTTTTTTTTTTGATCAATTGAAATTTATCACTTTTATTATAAAGATTAACACTGAAAATGGGTTATGTACTTGGTCCGACCGTATATAACACAAATGTTTTTGAAGCAAGCATCAGGTTGTACTTGTATTACTTTGTAGCAATCTTTTCTTAGCCATGTGTAATTTTTTTTCTGCGCTAATTTAACAGTTTCTTGCTCAAAGAGGAAGAGTGAGATTTTTTACAACAATACTCTCATTGTATGTACCCGCCAAAACTCTTTGATAATGAGATTCTTTCACTACCACCACGGCGGCTACATCCGTCGAACCATTCTCTACCCGAAGCCAGTCAAGTCCGTTGTCGCGCATATCCACGATCTAGCTAAAACCCAAAACCCCGAGATCGCCACCAGATCACGTTTGGTTGATGATCCAAGCTCTCACCCATGGCCCGAATGGCTAGATTTGATGGGGATGCTGGTGAAGAAAGGTTACTTTGGAGAAAGCGTGACGTGTCCCAAGGAATCGAATCATATTCGTACTGCTTGTCTCGATTTCGCCCGCCATCGATTCACTCTCGTGAGGTAAACGTCGATTGATTTTAAGAAAAAAAACGATCCTTTTGATTTGATTCTATGTGGGTTTCTCTGCTTATCGTGAATGAGCTTGATTTCTGGATCGTTTGGTGCTTTGAACTGTTTAAGTGAGTGAAGAATCCAATCTGCACACAAGGTGTTCGACGAAATGGAAAATACTGATTGGTCTCTCAAGTGCTGTAATTTGATTCAAATTCCGAGGCTTTTGGTTTTATTCTATATGGGTTTATCTGCATGTAGTGAGTGACTATGATTTTTGAATCATTTGTTCCATTAGATTGTTCAAATGAGTGAAGAATCCAATCTGCACACAAGGTGTTCGAAGAAATGCAGACGATACATAGAATATACTGATCGGTCTCTCAAGTGTTGTAATTGGTTCAAATTCTGAGGCTTTTGATTTGATTCTATGTGGGTTTCTCTGCATCTCGTAAAGACTTTGTTTACTTGATCATTCCTTCCATTAAATTGTTTTGAGCGAGTGAAGAATCCAGTCTGCACATAAGGTGTTCGTGATCAGTCTCTCAAGTGTTGCATTTTTATTTATTTTACAGATACTTGTCGAAGAAAGATATGAAAGTGATTGCTGGGTGTGGATGTCCCAGCATTGACAGGAAGGTTGTGAACTCAGGGAAGCGTCTAAGAGCTTATGTGGGCATTGATGAAGTAAATGTATGTATTCTTCTACTTATGGCGTTAGCTCTTTCTTTTTTCCTGAGGTTACTCGTGCTTGGAACTTACTTCACCAATCTTGGAACAATTTACTTAGTAGGTGTGTGGCTCTTGCAACTTGAGAGGGAAATGTGAAAGGGCGTATGCGCAAGCACGAGAAGAGGAAGGTACTCGAACTATAGATGTCATGCGTATACTGCTAACTTATGGGCTTGATTCTGTTTCTCCTACTGTGGTGAACCGTGCTTGTCAAACCAAGTTTGTTGAAGATTCTGTGAGGAAGTTGCTGAGAGAAAGCGTGGAGTACAGCTTACAGGACGTTGAGCCTGCTGAGACTGTGGCATCTCGAGATGAGCTCCAGACAAGTTCACCGGAGAATGGTGAGAGAGACACGCGGAAAAGGCCAGGGGATTGGCACTGTACAGAGTAAGTGGTCGTTATACATTGATTGTTAATGTTTCTACTCTCTTTTGTTATGAACTATTCTTGTTTGGCAGATGCAAGTTCCTAAACTTTGCGAAAAACATAAGATGCTTGCGGTGTGATGTATTTTCTGAGGAGAGGCTGAAACAGTTGAAGCAAGAACAGAAAGATCATCTCCCACTGAAGAAAGGAGATTGGATATGCCAAACGTGAGTGCATCTTTTACAGTGTCTTGATCTGATTAAAAGACACTGAACATCCATTCTGTTGCCGCAGATGCAATTTCCTGAACTTTGCCAAGAACACGAGTTGCTTAAGGTGCAAAGACAAGCCTTCAATGCGTCAAATCAATCCGGGAGAGTGGGAATGCGAGTCGTGAGTCATTATCATCATCCATTTTGTACTAAACCTAGCATTCCCTTGTTGGATACTGATATCATTTTTTGCACATCATCAGGTGCTATTACATCAATTTTAGAAGAAACTCTGTTTGTTTGAAGTGTGATCACAAGAGACAAAAGGCTCCAAACGTCACACCGGATTCAAAGAGTGTTGGTGATCATCACAGAAGAGTTTCAAAGACGTGGAATTTTGTAGAAGAAGAGGACGATGAAGAAGAAGAAGAAGAAGAAGATGTCGTGATGGGATTTCCAGTGGATGGAGGGAGAAGTAGTGTCTCGAGGAGTGCGGAAAAGAGAGAGCAATGGAAGTTGGAGATGACACAGAGGATGAGAAGCAATGGGCATAAAAAGAAAAAAAATGTTGATGATGATGACGAGAGAGAGTCGAGAAGATGTTATGATCGGAGAAAGATTGAGCTTCTTGGTAATTGTAGTGATGATGGAGAGATGGATGATTGGTTTGCTCCAACTTTAAGATAATCTGTTTTTTTTTTCTCTCTTCGGCTGGTTTGGATTTGGACATTTTTGTAGTGAAAACCTGTAGTGTTGGACGCAAATTGGTTAACTAAAATATTTGAAAAAGACTAAGTAATGTCAAATTTAAGATAATCATTTAGTTTATTTTCTATGATCTAAACTTCTCATTGGTCTTGTAATAGTTTCCAATAAATAAATTTGTAAATATTTAATAGAAATTGATTTGACTATTTATGTAGGTAAATTGTTTACCTTTCGAATCACTTGTCCAGGAAAAAAAAGATTGTCAAAACAATTTTAGTTGAGCAGAAGTTGAGGAAATGGATAATTAACCTATTAGAAAATGATTCATGATACTTTGTGAATAATATTTTGTGAGTAATGTTGAGACACATGAAAATATTATATGGAAAATATTATATGGTGATTACATGATTAATAGACAAGTCTTTCAAATCTCTAGAAAATTAATATACCGTCGGTCAAACAGAATGGATTTCAAAAACCGAATGAGTAAATATAGAAAATCCATTAACCATAAACGGTCGAACATTACAAAAATATTTGAAAAATGTACAAAAATCTAAACTCACCTAACTCACATTAAATTACAGTTTCTTATGCAATTTTCAGCTTAATAATTCATCTGCCCACCAATGGATTTGTTGATAAATGAAACCTTATGATATGATTTTCTTACAATTTTTTCGAAAAGAGTTAAATAGGGTTTTGGATTATAATATAAAAGGGAATGCTTCTGATAGTTTGTAGAAGCAACAATCTTTATCTACACCAAGTGTGAATGCGGAGGGGTTGTAGCTTTGTCATCACAACTTGTGTTTTGGCTTTGGACAAGACAAAAAGGTGCAAAAGCAAAAGGAATCTGTTGCACTCGGCTTTACGCAATGACCTTTTAATTATTGCCCTTTTCCATCCAATGCGTTTTGATACTGTTTCTTCAGTCTCAAACTGTTATACGCTTTTTTTGTTACAAAATTTCTAACTTTCATTTCATCAAAACATGCATATTATTTACAAAATTAAGATATTAACTGTTCTGCAAATTCGATTAGTGGATATATTAACATTAATCATAAACTATCACTTTCGTACAGAACATACATCTAAACCCAAATACGAAAAATGCCTAACTAGTTGAACTTATTATGCTATAATTCATATGCTAAATGAGATAAGCCTATTACAAATAACAGTTATCAATCTAACCATCCGCCAACATAAATTAATCGATTCAAATAATAAAAGCAGAATAGCAACATTTTGCTAGTTTTCACTAATAGATTGGTACCATCGAATACTAACGTTGTCGTATTATAACTAAAATATGTACAAAAGAGTGACAAACAAAGGAGGGTTAGGTTTTGGTAGCTGCATACTTTGCTTGTCTGCACACAAACGCGGAGCTGGGTCATCCATTTTGGTCAAGAACTCAACAGTTTAAGTATATACACCTGTGACCTGTGCAATTTCCCTACATTATATATCCAAATAATAAAATGGTGTTGACCAGGAAAAGGAAGGTAAATAAAAACGGAATGTGGTCGACAAAAAAATAAAAATAAAAACGGAATGTGCTAGATAGGGGGGCCATATGGCTGTATCAGCGACAGCGACGTGGTGCGTGAATCAGACTAATAATAAATGCCTGACGCTTCCGTGGTGCGTGAATGAGACTTATTTTCTCGTTTTCGTATACAAAAACATTGTAAGAAATACAGATCGAAATCGAATATTTTGATTACATTATTATTATCATTTTATTAAAGATTAAAGAAGCGAGTGTTGTTGTCTCCATTCTCTTTTTCACCATTTTCTGTTACCTCTCTCTTTCTCTCTCTCAACCAATTCATTTTTGTGTTCATATAATGGCTTCCTCTGAATCCACTGGTACTCTTTATTAGATTCTCTATTTCATATTAGTAAATTATGCATCTCTACCATCATAACATCGATCTTTAAACGTTTTATTGGGTTGCATTCTTAAAAGTGAAATTTGTGCCAGAAGAAGATAATTTCTTGCAGAGACATGTCGCCTTCTTCGACAGGAACAAAGATGGTATCGTTTATCCTTCAGAGACATTTCAAGGTACTACTGTCTTCTTGAAAAGAAAACTCTTCAGTTCATACCAAAATGTCTTAATCAATCTTATGTAATATCTTAGGAATAGATTTGTTTTCTAGATCTTTTGTTTTGCTGCATATGTGTTTGTGAGGCTCTTATGGTCTGATGACTCTCATCTTAGTAATCTGTAAGATTTTCGATATTTTCTATACTAACTTTACTGTCTTCGGAACACGACAAAACAAGAACAGGGTTTAGAGCAATAGGATGTGGATATCTCTTGTCGGCATTCGCTTCTTTGTTCATCAACATGGGTCTTAGCAGCAAAACTCGTCCGGTAAATTAAAGATCATTAAGTTCCTAATGCTAAATGATCTCATTCTTAATTACAAAAAAAGGAATCAGCGATATGTGTTCTTGATTTGCAGGGAAAAGGTTTCTCGCTCTCTTTTCCGATAGAGATTAAGAATATCCACCTTGCTAAACATGGTAGCGATTCAGGCGTTTACGACAAGGATGGGAGGTAAATTACAGAGTTTTTTGGTAAAATTACAGAGTTTTATGATTTAGTATATATTTCTTACATTTTCAAAAGACAATTATGTTTTAAAAAGTATTTAAAATAATATTTGAAGTTGTTAATGTCTATTTAGTGATTTATAATTATATTTTGTAAACTACAAATTAAATCTACTGACTTAATAGTTATCTAAAATTACTGAAATAATTAATCATAAAATGATTTAACTGAAAATAATTTTATTTGTTTTTGACATACGTAAAAAAAGCTGAAAATATTATTTTAAATAGAAATATAAATTTTATTCATTTTGTTTGTTTTTTATTTTATATTCATGGAGGTTTGTGGAATCGAAGTTCGAGGAGATATTTGCGAAGCATTCACATACACATCCCGATGCTTTGACGGGCAAAGAACTCCAAGAACTCCTCGACTCAAACAAAGAAGCTAATGATCGTAAAGGAGCGTAAGTATCCCAACCGGTTTGGTTTAGTTCGGTTTTTATTTTGATTTCTTAAACGATGTTACTATGGATCCGATTCTGAATGGTTATTATATGTGAATTGAATAAATTTGCAGGATTGCTGCCTATACGGAGTGGAAAATCTTGCAATATTTATGCAAAGACAAGAACGGTTTGTTGCACAAAGAAACAGTGAGAGCTGTCTACGATGGTTCTCTTTTTGAGAAACTCGAGAAACAAACAGCCTCTAAGAAACATCCATGAAACACACCATTTTAAAACAAACTTGCACGCCTGTGAATCTGTTTATTTATAAAACTTTGTACAAGTGAATTATGCTGTGAAGATTGCAATGTGTTTGATTCTTTAAAAATTTATAGTTTTCTGTGTGTATTTGATTGAATATATACGTCAAATTAAAGAATCATATTTCAATTTTTCACAGATTGATTTTCGTCAGGAAAAGTGTACAATTTGTTTGTAAAATATATATTATTCTTCTGAACTATTAAAACAGAAATACATATTAGAATTAATCCTAATTTTTTTTTAATATTTACCATCTCATGCCACTGGCAATAATAATGCTCCTTTATCGATCATTAAATTGATTTTCCACATTTCCTAATTTACATTCAGAAAAATGCTCATTCCCTATTTTTTTGACAACAATAATCTACTCTACGAAATCGTTTCAGCCGGTTTAGGGAACCAAACCGGTGGAGTTGAATCAACATACAACATAGCTGAAAGAGAACTCCTCGCACTGCATGCAATTTTGTCCGCCAAGATATTTTGTACTTTTGGAATATGTCTAATTCGGAAGTTAGAGAAGAAAGTCTTACTGCGGATGAATTTTTTCATATGTGTAAAAAACGCTGGTCATTCTTCAAGTGTCTTCACTATCTTCACCAATTGAAAACAATTCGTCGCAAAAACTACTTCTGAAAATTGAAGGGTCTTCATACACTCCATTGCCCAAATTAATGCTTCACACTTAGCATGCAGAGGCGACATACTTCGCCGAAGATTCATCGTCCCCATCATGACATCTGTCGATCCATTTTCTCTACAAAATCGTCTTTGCCCCATAAAATTATCCTCTTCTTTCCATGATCCATCGATGTAACAAATTCTTGTATTTTCAATAGAAAAGGAATCCAGAGCCTGTTGATCATTCCCACGATACAAGTTCTCAGCTGATCCGTTTATTGTTAGTTGAGCCTCCATCCATATCGTACCTTCCACATCTACCCGTCGAAGTATCTCCTGAGGGTTAGCATCTTTGTTCGAGTAAATTTTATCATTCATTGCCTCCCAAATATACCATAGTATCTAAGGAAAATACCTAAAATCCTTCTCCGTTGTCTCTGTTTTTCTAGATAATGAAGATTTTATAATGCTAATTCACTACAAGAAAACACGCTATATTCCGACGGACGTTCCGACGGAGATAAAGGTCGTCGGACGTTATTGACGTTTTTCCGATGACATACGGACGAAAATAAAAAATACAACATCGTCGGAATTTTGTCGGAATACGAAATATAGTTCGTCGGAATATACCGACGAAGTTCCGACGACTTTCCGATAATATATATTACCGTTGTGGTCGTCGGAATTTCATCAGTATCTACCGACGAATTTCCGACGACATTCCGATTAATTATATAACAGTTGTAGTCGTCGGAATTTCATCGGTATGTACCTCAGTATATTCCGAGGAATTTCCGAGGACGTATGTTTTTAACAATTTTCATATAAAACAATATATAGATTTGGATACCGAAACTATAAAAATAAGACATATTAAGTGTTTAGTATAGTATTAGATCACAACCGTTCAAATTTAACAACTTATTAAAATATTTATGTATGTATTTCATTGTTTTCATAACATCTCATCTTAACACTTGTATACTTATACAATCAAATTCATCTATAATCTTACACTACAAAAACGTTTTTGTGTAAAATCGTGTTATGAAAATCTTTTTATAGTTAAATCATTATGCAAATACTATATATATTATCAAAGATGTGGATTTTACATTAAAAACTTGTGTTCAACCTATAAACACTAAATCGTCGGAATTCCGTAGGAATAATTCGTCAGTATTTCGTCAGAATTTTTCGAGGAATGTGTTCGTCGGTATTTCGTCGGAATTTTCCGATGACAGAATATCCATCGGAAACTAGTGTTTCCGATGAACTCCGTTCTCGGAAAATGTTGTCGAAGTGTCGTCGGAAGTTCGTGAGAATGTTGTTTCTCGGTGTTCGCCAAAATGTCGTCGGATATACTAACGAAATTCCAACGAATTTATTTTTTCCGACGAAATGATACCGACGACCACTTTCGTCAAAAATTTGTCACAATATGTCGATTCCGATGAATTTCTGACGATTTTGTCCGTCAGTATTCGCCTGTTTTCTTGTAGTGTTCCACTAATCTAGGCTATAAAAATTTAGTAAACTAAATATTAAAAAATTAGAATGATTCCTATATACCATGAAAGATATTTTAGAATACATTATTTCAAATTTAGAATGTGGTTTGAAAATTTTAAACTAAAACGAAGAGTACAAACTTCAGTATATAGAGGATATTATTTTAGAAGGGGTTATCCCACGGATTTTGGAAATTTTTTTAAAATATGAAAATCTGGTTTTAGTGTATAGTTTCATAGAGCACTAGCATAAGATGATGGTCAAAGAGTTTAGAAACTCTATTGTCTCCATTTCTCTAGATAATGAAGATTTTATAATGCTAATTCCACTAATCTAGGCAG